>NC_064641.1:244214090-244514780 GCF_023864345.2 Schistocerca serialis cubense | reverse complement strand
ATTAGGTGCAAACTGTTGGTATGTTTGTGGGTAGGGCCATTCTTTAGTTTATTTGGCAAATATCATGGAAACATAAGCAATTATTTGTGGTAAATATAAAGCAGCAGACGGAGGCTCCGTGTGTGTGTGTGTGCGTGTGCGTGTGCGTGTGCGTGTGCGTGTGCGTGTGCGTGTGCACGCGCGCGTGTGAATTTAAGAATGTAGGCTGCTGTTAAAACAGAGATGATACTGTTGCAAATGTTGTCTTTTCTGTCATTTACGATTAACTCAGGCTGTTTTCTTTGGTGTCTGTATATTTGTACTGTTTCCAGGATGTCTAGTCTTCTGCTTTAAGTTGGATGCTGTTACTTGTGTTGTTAGCATGACATTTTCTTTCCTGCAGGTGAGTGGCTATTGTTGGTGCTTATGTTCTATCAACTAAATCAACTAATATCAACTGGGATGTTACATTAGTAGCAATGAAGCAGTTTGGTGCATTTTATCATTTCCAGTCCATAAAGACATCCAATAGCTATTCATTTAGAAGTTCCTCTTGAAAATGGACAGTGTGTGTACTTCACATCAGAAAATGCTTGTGAAGAACATTGTCACCACCACCAACAATGTTAACTGCATTTTATTATTTTGTGGGGATGATATGTCCACTAAGGCAACACTCTACTTGCAAGGGCCAACGTACTACACATGACACTCTTCGGCAAACAAGTTTCAACATCAGAAACAAGATAACACAGTTGCATGACATTCCTATTCAAATTCAACTGATGTGTTATGCTGACAGTACACTATTCATCAAAATAATGTAGAACACTTTCACTTGTGCTTATAAGAAATGAGAACAGTAAACACTCCCACGTCAGCTACTTATCGTGAAGCCTGCAAGAACGAAATCTTGAAAACTGTGAGAAATGCGACACTTTACTTGCTGAAACATGGGACACCATTCAACGCCAGCAAACACATATTATTTGGGATAATACTGACACTGTGCTCCCAACACAATCCAAAAGATCTTTTGGAAAAATACAATGACTACACGAGAGAAGACATTATTTACATGCTACAAATTGAAATCTGGACATTCGGTTCAAACCAAATGTGTATATGGCACTGGTTTCATCTGAGAACACATGTTTAGCAATCGCTAACAAGCAAGGGTATAACTTAGACTGGTTGTGCTGAATCAATCTTTAAATGACCTTTTTGATCGTGATTTATAATGAGAAAAACTCCTTGATGTCAATGAATTGGGTACATTTGTTCAAATGAATTTTCCGAAATTGGTTCCCGAATGACACACAGCATATGACAGAATTATACACGCCATTACAAGCTGAGACTACAGATTATATTTCATAGATATGCCCAAAAGCACAGGCAACACACTCCTCATTTCACTTATTTTGCAACCATACAATCATACCATATAAATATTATATATATCTTCATATTGTTTTAAAGCATAATCAATGTATTTCTTCATCCTGTACGTAGTTATAATATATGACACATGTAATCTTAACAATCGTACCATCTGGAATTGAGAGAAATCTTTTGATGATGATCAAACAGCGTATTCAGCACTGAAACTGGTGTTGAACATGCAAATCACTGACTCATCAACGTACAAAATAAATAAAAATTCAGAATGAGTAAAATAATCCTATTATTTCAACTCATTATATGGAGCAATTGTACTATGGCACACAAAAAATATAGGAAGTGCTTCATCATATACTTAAAGATTTGAGAGGAAATGAACAGCTGGTAATTTTCGACAAACTCTACCTGTTATACCGCATTAAACAGTCACTAAAGAACTTAATGCTCATCTCAGATCATCAGTTTCATGGCGACACATACAGATACTGACCTCGAAGACCAATACATATTTAGCTACAACATGATCCACCTGATGAATGTTTCACAAAACTGTTAGGCGTTGGGAAAGGGAAAATGGCAATCAGTGACTCCACACAATGTATCACACTGCCAACGAACTTCTGTAAACTCACAGCAAACACGAATAAAATGATTAACATAGTTTTCCCAGATAACGCAAGGAATTACAAAAACCATCACTGGTTCAGTGCATGTGTTATATTTGCAGCCGAACACAAAAATGTCAATGTCATCAATTCTAGCACTCAAAATGAAATACCAGATGCAAACCAATGTGCGCAGACTCAGCTACAGAGTGAAAATTTCATCCTGGAGACAACCCCCACAGTGGCTAAGCCATGCCTCCACAGTATTCTTTCTTCTAGGTGTGCTAATCTTGCAAGTTTTGCAGGAGACAGTCTGTGAAGTTTGGAAGATAGGAGATGAGGTACTGGTGGAAGTAAAGCTGTAAAGATGGGTTGTGAGTCATGCTTGGGTAGCTCAGTTGGTAAAACACTTTCTTGTGAATGGCAAAGTTCCTGAGTTACAGTCTTGGCCCAGCACACAGTTGTAATACGTCAGGAAGTTTCAATATTATCTCGATTGCATACAACATAACATGTACAGTTACAATCGACAACGTTAATTGTTGTTTGAAATTTCATTCGCTGATGTCTTGGCTGTTAATCTTTACAGGCCACTTCACAAAATTTTCACAGAATAATAGGTTTTCATCAGGCAAATAACGTTGGAGTTTTTCCAAGCCCGTGATTGAACTGGACTCGATTGGAACCTTTTATGAGGGATAAGTTTGTTTTTCTGGTGCAGTCAGTGGACTATGCTGGAGGCCTAGAAGAAAAGTGTGACTAGTCAGGCCATTGATTGTCGCTTAAGGTGTAATACAACCCTTTCCTATGTATTTAAAAACCAAATGTGAAAAAGTGCTGATAGAGAAGTTCACCTTTCATTATCTTCCAATGCTTAAAGAGTTTCTTCAGAAATTCTGGTCTCCATGTACTAAGACTGCTACCATTACATAAAGTCTTATACACTGCTGGCCACCGTAAATGCAACACCCTGAAGGAAGCATCCGAATCAAGTGAAATTTACACCATGGGTTTGCAGCGATGAGATATGCAACTGATTAGAATTTCAGCGCACCCAACGCACATCACGCGTGCCTGTGGCGCCACCTCATAGCGCCATTTAAGGCTTGGCGATTTCGACGAGTGTACGTTCGGCACGTGTGTTTACCTTGTGGTTGTTTCACAAGACGATCAGTTATGCCTCGTAGAAAACAGTGAACATCTTTTGATCAAGTATCTGAGTTCGACAGAGGAAGGATAGTGGCATACCAAGATTGTGGATTATCATACAGAGAAATCGCTAGTCGTGTTGGACGAAACCAAACAACTGTAATGCGGATATGTGACCGTTGGATGCAGGAGGGTACGACGGACCGACGTTGTCGATTGCATTCACCTCGGTGCACCACTGCACGTGCTGATAGGCAAATTGTGCGCATGGCAGTGACGGATCGCTCAGTGACATCCCGAACCATAGCACAGCACATTGCGTCTGTAACGCATCATCCAGTGTCTGTGCGTACCATTCGACGCCGTTTACAGCAGAGTGGTCTGTCCGCAAGACGTCCATTGCTTCGTCTACCATTGACGCAGAACCACAGACGTCTCCGTCGCCAATGGTGTGATGACAGACGGATGTGGACGGCAGAATGGAATGACGTTGTCTTTACTGACAAGGCACGCTTCTGTCTGCAGCACCACGATGGTCGGATTCGAATGTGGAGACACCGTGGGGAGAGGATGCTGGACAGCTGCATTATGCACCGCCACACTGGTCTTGCACCGGGTATTATAGTATGGGGCGATGGGATATTACTCTCGCATGCCTCTAGTACGCATTACCGGTACTTTAAATAGCTGGCGCTACATATCCGAGGTGCTGGAGCCAGTTGTCCTTCCTTACCTTCAGGGCTCGGCCACAGCCATATTTCAACAGGATAATGCGCGACCACACGTGGTACGCATTGTCCAAAGGTTCTTCGTCAATAACCAGATTGAAGTGCTTCCATGGCCAGCTCGCTCTCCGGATCTTTCGCCGATAGAAAACATGCGGTCCGTGGTTGCTCAACGAGTGACCCAGGTTACATCCCCAGCTGCCACACCAGATGATCTTTGGCAATGTGTGGAAGCTACTTGGGCTGCTGTACCCCAGGAACACATCCAACGTCTCTTTGACTCAATGCCGAAATGTGTGGCAGCGGTGATCTCCAACAACGGCGGCTACTCTGGCTACTGATTGTGGCACGAACCACATGTCACAGACGTCTATAAACGTAATCATTTGATACTTGGTCAACATGTTATCTACAAAATAAATTTTGTTGTGCTACCTCTTGTCTTTCTTGGTGTTGCATTTACGGTGGCCAGCAGTGTATTTCAGTAGCATCAGCATCTCTAACAAGAAATTTACTTTGTTGCAAATTTGTAATAATCACCTATCTGACATCACACATTGTAAAAAATCTGTCCTGTTTCCTTAATTTCCTTTTTATGATGCTGAAATCCCTATCATAGCGTAAAAAACCATCCTCACTCACTAGAAGGTAATGCTGAATTTTACTGAATCTCACAGAATCAATTAGGTAAATCAGAAATCTCTCGAGAGTGTGATTCTTACCCTGGACTGAGAACTGATGTAGTTCACTGGACTCTTGTGGTATACTGGGAAGACACGATGCACAGGTATAGAACGAATATTGTCTTAATTTTCCTGCTTTCTCTCATACTGGAAAGCTGTCTAAAATTTTCTGCTCTCCCGTTTATGAAAAAACATCTCTGTCATAGCTCTATCTTTTGCTGCATGATTTTATCAGAGAGATTTCAGTTACACATGTAACTTCTCTCACATGCAACAAGCGACTACTTGTGCCCTTCCATTCAAATCAATTGCAGCACATTTTTTGCTTGCGACTTCTGCTGCTAATGTCATCTAGGAATGCAGCATCTTTAGTCTGTTATCTAAGCTTTATTTTCAAATTTACTTTTAGCTGGCAAGAGTCATGACTCATGCCTCATGCCTCTTTACCTTTTGCTGGCATGAGTCATTGATTGATGACCCTATAAAAATAACATAGTTTTTCAGAATCCTATACAATGTACACTAAATGACAGATTGATACCTCCTTAATGTCAGTTTGTGCAGTTACATATAAAGTATCTGAAGGACTAGCAAACTCAAAATCACCAAATTATGGACTGATGCCCTTTTAAAAGTAAACAATTCAGATGCTTCATAGACCGCAATGCTAAGCATGGTTTTTCACTGGCAGTGATGATATAGTTCCAGGCAAGAAGGTAATGGCTGGCAGAAGTTCATTTCTGCATACAGTGTGGTCCACGAGCCTTTGGACCCCATGTTGCATCACAAAATTAATGCTACAATACAATTTTGTTCAATCTCCAAATCTGGCTGAATGTAACAAGGGAAGTCTCCAGCTTGTAACAGCTAAATCTAAATAAAAATATTTTAACCTTTTGAGACATGGTGGTCACAATTGTGTACATAAAGTTTGTTCACTAATGACAAGAAATGTCAGGCGCATCAAAACTCACTGTGCACATTTGTGTAGGTTTATTTTGGCCATGCTCCAGTGGCTGCTGCTCTCTTCCGAGCAGTCTGTAAACTACATAGTAAAATATACTCTCTGGTGTTGTCTCTCTGTGGGAAACCATTACTCGTTGACTTTATTGCTGTAATAGTCACATTGTGGGTTTTGTTAATGAATGTTTTGTGTGGTTTCCTTCTTTTGGAAACATTAGACATTCTTTCAGTGGAATTTTCAGCAATTTCACTCAGTTCGTATTTGTGTTATGTATCAGGTAAATTTAATGTACACATTTGTGTACAACAGCTCCTTAATTGTGTAAAATAGGAAACTCCATCCAAAAATTTGTCTCAGCTGTATTTGCATGGCTGTGGTAGTTATGTGTGGTATTTTTTTCAGGAATTTCAGTACCAGCAGCAAGGAGGAGAATAACTGACCAGTACACATGATTTTATTTTATGTTTCTGGATTTTGACTTACAAATATGGATAAGGAATATCTTTCTGTGGAGAAAGATTGGGGCTTGATTATGGACATAATTGAAAATAGTGACGTTTCTGACATAAGTTTGAGTGGAGATGAGGATGACAGTGTACCACTTCTTGAAAGGCAAGCTCCACAAATAGTGAAACATGTTGGAGCAGATAAAGTGGGCGTGAATGATGTGTGTAGAGACACCATATCTGAAGATGAAGATAACGGAGAGATGTTGGATGCTGAAATGAACTTTTTATGCAATGAAAACAACCCATAATTTAATAACCTGTATGACAACATAATGGTGACACCTAAAGAATCCATAAAATGGGAACGCAAGCCTCTAAGTACCATGGGAGAAACATACAAAGCTCCAAATTTTGAAGAATCTGTCTTGTGTTCCCCAATACAATACTTCAAAAGGTATATACCAGATGATTTGTTCACTAGCATAGCAGCACATACTAGTATTTATGCATTACAACAAGGCAAATCCTCATTCAAGCAGACAACTTCTCAAGAACTAGAGGTGCTATTTGGTTTGCATATATTGACTGATGCTTTGAAATTTCCCAGATTACAAATGTATTGGGATACAAGCCTGAAGGTAAATGTGTTTTGGAAAACATGTCACGAGACAGATTTTTAGAATTACGAACAAATTTACACTTGGTGAACAATCTGGAGAAGCCACCTGAAAATAAAGATAAATTTTACAAATTCAGGCCAATTTACACAGCCATTTGAAAACATTGCAGTGAACTTTCTACAGAAGAGGATGTTTGTGTGGAGGAAGGAATTATTCCTTTCACCGGGAAGTTTTCTGCAAAGCAGTATGTCAAGGGGAAACCAAGCCCATGGGGAATCAATGTCTTCATGTTGTGTGGAAAGTGTGGAATAGTGCATGATTTCCTTTTGGATCAAGGCGCTACAACTGAACTAAATACCACATGCTGTAAAAAAATTGGATTAGGTCCTGCTGTTTCAAGTTCTGAAATCTCAAGGCATCAATGCAGCAGGTACTGTCCGTCAAAACAGATTTGGAAAGAACTTGCCTTTTTCAGATGATAAAACAATAATGAAACAAACCAGAGGTTACTGTGAAGAAATCACTAGTGCTGATGAAATTACCATGTGTAAATGGTTAGACAGTAGGCCAATTGTGTTGTGTTCAAACTTTGTTGGTAAAGGCTCAGTGGATGAAATTGAGCTTGGGGACAAAAAGCACCATAAATAAGTGAAAGTAGAAAGACCTGAAATAGTGAGAAGATTTAATCATGCAATGGGTGGTGTGGATCTATTTGATCAATTGATAAGCTACTACATAGTTATCATCAGATCTCGAAAATGGCCTTGCTTATGATTCTTCACGCTGTTGACTTTGCCATCATGCAAAGTTGGTTGGAAATACAGATGAGATACAGAAAACCGGTCTATCCCAAATAAGAAGGGCAGCAGATGGATTGATACTGTGCCAAAAGAAAGTGACTGAAAAGAAGAGGGGGCAACTGTATAAAGAAAGACTAGCTTCAGACATGAGAGTCATACCAAGAAAAAGAGGAGAATTACGACCAGCTACAGAGATACAGTTTGATTCTATTGACCACTTGCCTTTCCATGATGTAGGAGCTCCAAGTCGCTGCAAATTTCCAAAACGTACAGGGCATTCAAGCATTCAGTGCAGGAAATATAAGGCACATTTGTGTCTCCAAAAGGACACAAATTGTTTTTTGCAGTTTCATACTAAACCTTAAAATCAGGTGTAGACCATTGTTGTTTAAATAAGAATGTAATATGGAATTATTTTTATTGTTTCCTCTGTTTTAAAGTGAAACAAACAGTGGCATAATTGATCCATATTGTTAACCTCCTTAATGTATGACATGAATGAAGCTCGAGACCTGATAACACATTTGTGTACATTAAATATCTAGAAAACTAGAGATCGTACGAAATTTTTTCTTAGATAAATGTTGTCGGGAGACTCACCATAATGTAAAAATAATGTCAGATTTTTTTACAAGTAAATAATACAAGTAAATACAAAAATCAGGTCTGAAAGGGTTAAAATACAAACATGTGTGTATTCTATCACCCATTGAGACGTATCTGTAAAACTCTGCATTTGTTTTAAATCAATGTTTGGAGGTTTAGTATCCCTGGCACTGGACATCATGATGGGGGCAGATGAGCTGCCATGGGCATAGCAGTAAAATAGTGTGGAAACCTGTTCCAGAGGGCACATGCAGCACATAGTATGGGCAGACCCACTGGCAGAGGAGTTTACTTGCAGACGGCAGTTGGCTGGGTGGACCAGTGCATACTCTGAGTTCGACCAACATGGACCTCACCTTGTGCTTCGTACCACATGTTGTTGCCAAGTGCTTAGCTGATAGCTGCCTGTGTCAGCCAAGTGCTGAGTCTCTCCCGTGCTCATCTGTACAGGGGTTCAGAGTCTCTGCTTTCTGTAGATTGACTTGCATCACAAGTTCATTTTCCTCTCATGGTTTCCTGTTCCCTGGCTATTATCGAGTCATTGTAGACTTGTGAAGTATTTGCACTGATTGTGTAGTGTAGCAGTGTTGTCCTGCCAGTACAGATACTAAAGGAGGTTAACAAATCTAAAAGACTACAGAAACCCAATTCACTGAAGGGGAAAATACTGGTGTAACAGACAGTTATGAGCAGCAACAGAGTAGTAAATGAGACATTATTTGCAAAATCCTAAGAATTTGCTTGAAACCATGTATGTTAATCATTATGTACTTGGTGTCATATTTCTCAAAAAAATGTTGTCTTACTGTCTTCCCTTTTTCCTTCTCAAAATGCAAATGTGGAGTTTCAATCAAATTATTAAAACAGAGAGGAATGGAACAGTATACACAATTGACAAGGGTAGCATATTGACTTGTTACATCATTTCTGGTATACCCGCAGTGTAAGTATGGGTTATGTTAACATAAAATATTTAGCTTTTTCCCAAATAATATCTTACGACAGTGGTTTGAAAAGTTCTCAGAATCACCACGAGAGGTCAGCGTTAGTGCAATGAGTTGTTCATGTGGTATTCATTAGACTGTTGCCTGTAAACATGTGCCACATCAGTGCTCTTGGAAGAGAGCTGTGGCAGTGACGTGGCTTTGTTGTTGTTCCCGCATAGTGATTTGTGAAGATGGGAAGAAAAAAAAGGTGGTTTGAGCAGTGATTAAGTACTTTGTAATATTCAACTGTTGCCAAGTGGACAAATGAATTTAAATTTGGTCAGGAGAGCTTAGAAGATGATGATCCACACAGTGGTCGGCCAAGATGTGTCATCTACTCCAGAAATCATTGCAGAAGTGCACAAAATGGTCACGGAGGATCGCCGATTGAAAGTGCGTGAAATTGCTCACCCTTGCCAGATGTCATCTGAAAGGGTATTTCATATTTTAACTGAAGAATTCGAAATGAAAAAATTATTTGCAAGATGGGTGTCGCGACTATTGACACTGGATCAAAAACGCATGAGAACGGACATATCAGAACAATGTTTGGCCCGTTTTAGGAGAATCAAACAAGATTTTTTGTGCCGGTTTGCGACGACAGATGAAACTTGGGTGCACTACTATACCCCAGAGACAAAACAACAGTCAAAGCAGTGGAAACATGCTGATTCTGTGCCACCAAAGAAAGCAAAGACAATTCCTTCAGTGGGAAAGGTCATGGCACCTGTGTTCTGGGATGCGAATGGGATTCCGTTTGTAGATTATTTCCCTACTGGGCAAACAATTACTGGAGAATACTATGCTAACCTCCTGGACAAATTGCAATACAAGATACATGAAAAAAGGTCGGGTTTAGCAAGGAAGAAAGACATCTTCCATCCAGACAATGCGCGTCCACACACGTGCCATCACCATGGCAAAATTACATGGACTGCAGCATGAATTGCTCCCACACCCACCTTATTCACCCGATATGGCTCCGTTGTAGTTCCACCTGTTCCCAAAACTGAAAATTTTTCTTGGTGGATGAAGATTCACTTCAAACGAAGAATTGGTAGCCGGAGTTGACAACTATTTAGCAGGCCTGGAGGAAACTCATTTTCAAGATGGGATCAAGGCACTGGAACATTGTTGGACCAAGTGTATTAATCTACAAGGAGACCACATTGAATAATAAAAAAAAATTTCAGTGATGTAAGTACTTTTTTCCTATTCCGTTCCGAGAACTTTTCAAACTTCCCTTCCAATTATGACTCATGCAAAACTGCCAGTCATAATTATCTTTTAGAAAGTCCTGTTTCTTCAACAGTCTTTAAACTTGTTGAGCTTCAAACACTAACTGTACACAAATACAGAGTTGTACAGCTAAATGATCTTGAGTGCAGAATGGATACATCCTATATTTTAAAATTACTTTCATGGTCTTATCCACTCAAGGTATGGTACTTCCCCTGTAAGTCTAGAAAAACAATGGTCTTCAGACAGCTGATTCTCTCATTTTGTTAAGGAAATGCTACACGTATACATTCACAGTGACAAAAGGCTATGTTAAAGTCATCAGTCCCCTAGAACTTAGAACTACTTAAACCTAACTAACCTAAGGACATCACACACATCCATGCCCGAGGCAGGATTCGAACCTGCAACCGTAGTGGTCGCGCTGTTCCAGACTGTAGTGCCTAGAACCGCTCAGCCACCCCGGCCGGCATCAAACGACATGCTACACTAAGCCATCGCACCTGGAGAGCTGCAAAAAGAGAGAGAGAGAGAGAGAGAGAGAGAGAGAGAGAGAGAGAGAGAGAGAGAACCAGTTGGGTTGCAAGGCTCAAATATGAGATTGGGGAGCTCCCATACTTGTAGAATACCTCAAGATGCATCCTGAGTACTACCTGTGTCTATAGTTATTGTCACCTTTAATTTTAACTTAGACATGATTGTTTCTGTGTTATATGGTAGACAAAACTTCCAATATAAGCATATGTGCTCATGGATCTCCCTTATCCTGACTTAGTTTTGTACATAACAGACTGAATGTGCATATGACAAGGTGCATAGAAAATATTTTACAATGGTACTACTTGCATGTTACAAAACTTCCTATTGAAGAGGTCTGGTTACAAATATGAAGGAAACTCATACGTACAAGGGTAGTGTCATTCAACAAAATTAACCTCCTATTGAAAATAGTTGTTTTACCCAACTACACCTCAACTCTTTGGTAGTTCAGTTGTTAGAGCAGTAGAGTGTCAAATTTTATAAGATGGTTCCCATAGACCTCTGGTTCAGATCTAATCCAAATGAACATTTTAACTTGTTTGTGAAATGACTCCACAGTCTGTCCTTTCATATGAAAACCAAATCACAATTACAAAATTTCACCACAACGATCAGAAACAATATTATTGTGTTTCCCTTGCTGTTTACATGCGATAGCATTTGCAATTGCTATTCACACACATCCCATTCAGACAGATATTCTCTAGTTAATGTGACTTTATTAGAAACAATTTTACCTTCATAATGTCCAGCTATGATACCTATTGTTTAAACTTTCGCAGTTTCATCATCTTACATAATGGTGAAATTAGTCTACTTCAGACACTAACATTCGTTTACACACACAAGCATCACAGCCCTTATGTTGGTGTCACCTGCATGTTGTGCACGTTTGCACTATCTCTCCATATAACGTCATTGCCCTACACCTCATTGTACCGTGGGCATAAGGTGATATCTTCACTACCAGCAATGCTTTCCAAAAAAAGTGAATTGCTTGTTCATAAAGTAAATGTATTTATTCACTATTGTCAATTTCTCAAACTAACGTGGAAGCTGTGAATAATACATCCCACAAGTGGAACAACTGCTAAAATCAGTTCTTGCTAATGCTACTTTCGTATTTTGTGTAAAACTGTTAAAGATATGTGACCCCTCCAGTTTTCAAACATGTGACTTGTTTGTCCACAGCTGGATGTGCAATCTGTTGCGTCACCGGACTCTGGCTGGATACCGTACCTTGGCCTGCAGAGGAAATGAGCAATAAGTTTTGCCGAGAATAACTTTATTGTGCTTTGGGTTGTATTTCATGACCGATAGTCGACAATCTAGTTATAATTAATGGACCCATTTGCAAAAGTCCTACAGTTCCTTAGTTTCGAGCGAGTTTAGTGATGGTGCAGGGAGCAGGGAACAGAACGCCCTTTGTTGCACATATCGCCACTCTAAACAGGTGGAGCATAAACGCATCAACTTTCACATGGCGTTCACTATCAGCATTCACAAAGTTCCTTATTATTGTTACTTAAAAGTCACAATTATGTTTTCCATCGCTAGATAGCTAAACTGTTTGCAGAAAAAATATATGTAGAAACCTTGAAACTTTGGCTAATGCTCCTATATCAGACACATAGCTTCCTCTTACTTTGAGTCACCAGAGCATCAGACAGTGTTTTTCATCACATGACCAGATGTTAACATTTAATGATTTTTTAAGCTTTAATTACATAAAAATAACAGTATTTTGTGAGAATATTGACTGTAAATGCTATTTAAATGTTTTAATCAATCAGAATAACAACAATATGAACCATATTTTCAAGGTAGGAAAACAGCCTATTATTCATGTTACTGTATGTATTTTTGTGTGTCATATTTTGAACAGCATAGTATTCCATCAGCAATATTGTGAAAGCTATCTCATGAGTAATTTATATACAGATATGAATTTGTATGCAATGTACTACTACTAAATATGAAGTGTAGTAGTACTAAACTGAACCACACGTTATTAAAAGGTCACAATTCCACATTATTTTATAACCAAATTCAAATTGTACTCTGGTTGAACTCAAATTGCTAAATTAGAGGAAGATTAGAGTTTAATGTCATCTGAGACAGAAAACATGTCCAGATCATGACTGTATGACAAACAGCTTCCTGCCAAAATCCTTCAGAACAATTGTGTACCAAACGTATCTGGGTTAGCACTGTCAGAGGATTAGCACATCACCTGAACTAAGCAGTCACACATTTCATTATGAATGGCCCACCACATTTTCTGCAGTGTTTTACAGTAATGGTCACTGTTCACCATTTCACCTCTGTGCAGGAACGCAATGAACAAAACGCCTGCCTTGTCCCTGAACCCTATGCACATCACTTTTCGCACTGACACAATCTGTCTGAATTTCACCTTGAATGGAGAACTCTTGTAACACCAATGCATTGACTGTTGCTTGGTTTCTGCAGTAAAGTGAGAAACAATTGCCTCAAGACCCATGACAATCTAGTCAAGGAACTCACTGCTGTTGTCATGGTTTCGTTGCAAAAATCTTAACACTGTTCGTTGTGTTCAGGTGTCAGGCTTTTCAGCCCCGTCTGGCACTAGTGACAATTTCATTCAACACAAGTCGTATTATCTGCAGAAAATGGCTGCAGATATCTGTAACACTGGAGCGATGATTCTCCATAATGCGATGCAGCACCAGCTACACAAGTACCAATCACAAAGGAAGATTACCCATGGTCCTCTTCAGTATAGACACTTTCTTAAACTTTGGAAAATTTCCTACACCAGTGACACATCATCTGTTTGCTCTTGACTTTCAGTCCATACAACTAACACAGCTAAGGATGAATTTCAATTGGTGCTAATGCGTTAAGAAACTTTATCACATATCGTACCTCACAGTACAAGAAAGGAAAAGAGCCATAATTTTCAGCCACTGCTGCAGCACTACTGTCAACAGTTGAGACCTATCTGGTCTTTATATGATTGTTACATCATAAGTATCATGTATCTGTTACATTTTCAGTTAAATACATTTACTTAAGAAAATAAATAAATAAGTAATGGAGGACTTTCATAACTGAACAGTGATATTAAGAAAAATATAATGGCATTTTACGATATAAAAATTTAGAAGTAGTCGTGCAATATTAGTCTAGACCTGATAGTAAAGATAACACTTATATGAGGGTTGGCTTTTTTTTAAGCTGCAACTAGATGGTGAGAAAACCTGTAAATTGTCATTTAAAAAAAATATATTCCCACGTGGAATGTTTCCCTCTATATATATATATATATATATATATATATATATATATATATATATATATATATATATACACACACACACACACACACACACACACACACACCAAACGAAAGCGCTGGCACGTCGATAGACACACAAACAAACACACAAAATTCTAGCTTTCGCAACCAACGGTTGCCTCGTCAGGAAAGAGCGAAGGAGAGGGAAAGACGAAAGGATTTGGGTTTTAAGGGAGAGGGTAAGGAGTCATTCCAATCCCGGAAGCGGAAAGACTTACCTTAGGCGGAAAAAAGGACGGGTATACACTCGCGCGCACACACACACATATCCATCCACACATATACAGACACAAGCAGACATATTCAAAGACACAGAGTTTTGGCAGAGATGTCAGTCGAGGCGGAAGTGCAGAGGCAAAGATGTTGTTGAATGACAGGTGAGGTATGAGTGGCGTCAACTTGAAATTAGCGGAGATTGAGGCCTGGTGGGTAACAGGAAGAGAGGATATATTGAAGAGCAAGTTCCCATCTCCGGAGTTGGCATAGGTTGGTGTTAGTGGAAAGTATCCAGATAACCCGGACGGTGTAACACTGTGCCAAGATGTGCTGGCCGTGCACCAAGGCATGTTTAGCCACATGGTGATCTTCATTACCAACAAACACTGTCTGCCTGTGTCCATTCATTCATGCGAGTGGACAGTTTGTTGCTGGTCATTCCCACATAGAATGCGTCACAGTGCAGGCAGGTCAGTTGGTAAATCACGTGGGTGCTTTCACACGTGGCTCTGCCTTTGATCGTGTACACCTTCCGGGTTACAGGACTGGAGTAGGTGGTGGTGGGAGGGTGCATGGGACAGGTTTTGCACCGGCGGCAGTTATAAGGGTAGGAGCCAGAGGGTAGGGAAGGTGGCCTGGGGATTTCATAGGGATGAACCAACAGGTTACGAAGGTTAGGTGGACGGTGGAAGGACACTCTTGGTGGAGTGGGGAGGTTTTCATGAAGGATGGATCTCATTTCAGGGCAGGATTTGAGGAAGTCGTATCCCTGCTGGAGAGCCACATTCAGCGCAGCGAGGTCCTGGACGTGCGGAATATTTGTGTATAAGGAAGTGGCATCAATGGTTACAAGGATGGTTTCAGGGGGTAACAGATTGGGTAAGGATTCCAGGTGTTCGAGAAAGTGGTTGGTGTCTTTGATGAAGGATGGGAGACTGCATGTAATGGGTTGAAGGTGTTGATCTATGTAGGCAGAGATACGTTCTGTTGGGGCTTGGTAACCAGCTACAATGGGGCGGCCGGAATGATTGGGTTTGTGAATTTTAGGAAGAAGGTAGAAGGTAGGGGTGCGGGCTGTCGGTGGGGTCAGGAGGTTGATGGAGTCAGGTGGAAGGTTTTGCAGGGGGCCTAAGGTTCTCAGGATTCCTTGAAGCTCCGCCTGGACATCAGGAATGGGATTACCTTGGCAAACTTTGTATGTGGTGTTGTCTGAAAGCTGACGCAGTCCCTCAGCCACATACTCCTGACGATCAAGTACCACGGTCGTGGAACCCTTGTCCGCCGGAAGAATGACGATGGATCGGTCAGCCTTCAGATCACGGACAGCCTGAGCTTCAGAGGTGGTGATGTTGGGAGTAGGATTAAGGTTTTTTAAGAAGGACTGAGAGGCAAGGCTGGAAGTCAGAAATTTCTGGAAGGTTTGGAGAGGGTGATTTTGAGGAAGAGGAGGTGGGTCCCACTGTGACGGAACTGTTCCAGGCAGGGTTCAATTTGGATAGTGTCTTGGGGAGTTGGATCATTAGGAGTAGGATTAGGATCATTTTTCGTTGTGGCAAAGTGATATTTCCAGCAGAGAGTCGAGTGTAGGACAGTAAATCTTTGACGAGGGCTGTTTGGTTGAATCTGGGAGTGGGGCTGAAGGTGAGGCCTTTGGATAGGACAGAGGTTTCGGATTGGGAGAGAGGATTGGAGGAAAGGTTAACTACTGAATTAGGGTGTTGTGGTTCCAGATTGTGTTGATCGGAATTTTGAGGTTTTGGAGGGAGTGGAGCTGGAAGTGGGAGATTGAGTAGATGGGAGAGACTGGGTTTGTGTGCAATGAGAGGAGGTTGAGGTTTGCTGGAAAGGTTGTGAAGGGTGAGTGAGTTGTCTTTCCGGACGGAGGTGGGAAACCAGGAGATTGGATAGTTTTTTGAGGTGGAGGGTGGCATGCTGTTCTAATTTGTGGTTGGCCTGTAGGAGGATGCTCTGAACAGCCGGTGTGGATGTGGGAGAGGAAAGATTGAGGACTTTTATTAAGGATAGGAGTTGACGGGTGTGTTCATTGGCTGAGTTGATGTGTAGGTGAAGGATTAGGTGGGTGAGGGCAATGGATTGTTCAGTTTGGAACTGGTATAGGGACTGATGGAAAGAAGGGTAGCAGCCAGAGATGGGAACTTTAAGTGTGAGGCCTTTGGGGGTAATGCCAAATGACAGACAAGCCTGAGAAAATAGAATATGGGAGCATAATCTGGCTAGGGCGAAGGCATGTTTGCGGAGGGAATGTAAATAAAACTTAATGGGGTCGTTGTGGGGGTGTTGTGAGGGTGACATGGTATTAGAAGGTGGAAAGTGTAACATGAGGCTGAAATGAAAATGAAAATAAAAATATATGGGGATAGATAAAGTTGAACTGGAAAGTAACTGGAGATCTGGTGTGAAAAAAGGCGAAAAAGTGTTGGTTACAGCTGGGCTATGTTGGACTTGGGTTGGTAGACAACGATGTGCACAAAGGTTGTGTTGACGCCAAAACACGTTAAAGGGCGGAGAAATTCGGGAAAATTTCAAAAAAACTGCATGTAAATGAATTAAAAGGAGTGGTATTGTGGTGGCAGATTATGAAAATGAGGCTAACAATTGTCTGACGAAGAAATAATGACGTTAAAACCTGTGGGAAGCGGCTAAAAATTATCAGTGATGTGGGAAAAACGGAAATGGAAATAAAGTGAAAGTTATTAGAACTAGCCAAAATGGTTGTTTAATAGGTGAAAGGAACTGTTTGTGAACTAGAAACGGTGGATTTTATAGCAGCGGTAGTGTTGAAAGTGGAAAAAAATTTTTGTTTATGGTTTGGAAGTGGGTTACGTATTATTGATTATATGTAGGCGGGATAAAATAGTATAGTAGATTACAGTAAAAAGGAGAAGGTGAAACAAGTGAAACTACTGGCAAATACAGAAAGAGAAAATAAGACGACAGAAAAGATTTCGAAATGCAACAGTGACAATAACAAACGTAATTGTTGGGTTCAAATTAATGATATGAATATAATAGAGGGAAACATTCCACGTGGGAAAAATATATCTAAAAACACAGATGATGTGACTTACCGAACGAAAGTGCTGGCAGGTCGATAGACACACAAACAAACACATGAAATTCAAGCTTGCGCAACAAACTGTTGCCTCATCAGGAAAGAGGGAAGGAGAGGGAAAGACGAAAGGAAGTGGGTTTTAAGGGAGAGGGTAAGGAGTCATTCCAATCCCGGGAGCGGAAAGACTTACCTTAGGGGGAAAAAAGGACGGGTATACACTCACACAAACACACATATCCATCCACACATATACAGACACAAGCAGACATATTAAACCCACATCCTTTCGTCTTTCCCTCTCCTTCCCTCTTTCCTGACGAAGCAACCGTTGGCTGTGAAAGCTATAATTTTGTGTGTATATTTGTGTTTGTTTGTGTGTCTATCGACGTGCCAGCGCTTTCGTTTGGTAAGTCACATCATATTTGTTATTTATAGACACACACACACACACACACACACACACACACACACACACACCATATGTACACGTGAATGTTTATTAATCACATAAAAATTAAACTGGTCAAGAACCATTTTGCTAACACTATGTATATTAAAAATATGTAGCCTATTTCTGTCCAAAAATTCAAGAGCATTGTGCGAAAATTTGAACTGTCAGAGTTTTGAGAACAACTTTAAACAACTTTGCTATAGATAAGATGGTGCCAAGTAGAAGTTTTTCATGTAATAATGTCTCAGTTCCTTTGAAAAGTGATGGTGACTTTGTAAAACCTGCATAAAAAGGTGAAAAGAAGTAACTGTGCGTCAATTAGTTTATTGGCTTCCAAGTTCTAATGTTCTCTTGTAAAACAGGTCTGTATTATAAATATCACTAGCTTCTTGAGGGCAGCTTATAGTAATAAATTGGACTGGCGCCTCTCCAAGACACCATCCTGGTTATCTTTGACAGCTGCAATCAACCTCAGTTGTTATGGTAACATAAGGCATCCATGATAGACATCTTTGTTACTTGCTGGCCATGTTACTATGATATATCCTTGTCAATGGTGTCCTTACATAGCATATTCAGGGCAGAAGTGAGTGTCAATGTTCCACTAAATTTCATAATATTCAGCACACAGTTTAATTACTGCATAATTACCATAGATATAATTATTTTACTTTAATTCATTTGTTTTATAAACACACGCTATTGATTAAACAGCCGATGCTATGAATATTTTACACTTGTTAAATAAATTAATTCCGCCTGATGATACAACAAGAAATAAGTTTTAAATAATCTTATTACATTACTTACTATTACTAACATTCTGCTCTGTTCTACAGGCATTACTTTTTACAATATTCACTTTTAGATAAACTGTATCTTTAAATGATATGTAACTTATACATCATTCCCCATTGGCTGATGTTGACATAATTTAGCACAAACACACCCTCACCAGATCTATATAACGCAATGCTGCCTAGCCAACAGCAGCAGTTTCAGTGACTGACGTCAACTGGCTGTTGTACACATCGTCATCTTCAGCTGATGGGTAATGACTCTTCGATTTCAATATGTATAAATTATTTTAAGTCACTGACTTCTCTAAGTAACTAGCATGATTTTATCTTTCACAGTGCTGTCTGAATATGCCTAAGTATAGACCGAAACCAGTCATTTTAATAAAGTACTATCGCGATCTAGACTGTTTCTTCACTGTTTGTCCTATAGATCACAAGATCGCTGCCTCTGAATATGTTGTCAAAAATATATGTAATACATGAACGGGAAATACTGTTGCCAAAATTCTCAAAAAATTCTTGACTGATTTATGTTAAACATTTATACAATACTGTAATAGACATTCGGACACACATTGTTTACGAAGTTTTTAAACAACAGTCCACAAATTTCCTGTTAAAACCGACCTGATAAAGAAAATCTTGTACTGTGCTCTGCTGTGAAAAATGTGCTGTTTGTTTTCTTTCTCACAGACAGACAAATTGTTTCTCTCATTTACATTCTTTCTCATAATATATATTTCTTAAAAATTGTATGCACAACAATGCGTAATTTGTTTCCTTCCTTGCAGTCAGTTTTCATGGAAAACAGAAAAGTTGTGTATATGGCTTGTGATTAGCATAGTACTAGGGAATACAAATTTGCACAGAGGGTGGAGTAGGTGTTGGACAGGGAGAAAGGGAAAAGGAGGACACTGACCAAGAGAGGGTGCGGAGGCGACGGACAGAGAGAGGAGGGAGAAGTGGTTTTGGATGTGTATCTAATTTCTGTACAAATTTAGCAATTGCAAAGCATTACTGGGTTTGCTAGTGTAAAGATTACTTTCTAGCAAACAGGTATTGCAAGCAACACCATAAATGTGATAGTGTTGTAATTTATGTTAGTCTGGGTATAGTAGTTACAGAAATTCCTTTCTTGAACATCACACAAAGAAGAATCAGTCGAAATGATATGTATTCTGTTCCACAATAATGATCTTAAGCACAGAAAGCATGAAGTGACTGGGGTATATCACTCACAAAATGCTGCTGTAACGTGGTTTATGAACAGAATTAGTAGTGTAGCTGGTTAGAATGGTCCTAATGGCATTTCTACACTTGGTGACTGTAACATAAGTACAGGTTCAAATAGTACAGTAAACTTGAAACTCAACAATGTGTAATGCTCAGACACTAGAGTAGCAGATACATGCTCCATTAGAACAAATAATGCAATAATGAACAAAAATGCTATTGATAAGATAAATTACAATATCTTAGATTTTATTTGTTCTGGCCTTTTTGGTCAGGTGATAGTGCATACAAGTTCAGATGCATCAAAAATAATTAAAGTTGATCTGCAGAGACAAACTCTGAACAGGTCAATCATTAACACCTCTACAAAATAACAGGGGAGAAATGCGATTCTGTGTACCAGACTAAAGTGACAATGACAAGTAGGGTGAGTTCTATTCAATGCTGCTGAGTCATTAGGACTACTGCAGCAAAGTCAAAGACATTCTAAAGTTAGTTAAAGTTTGCCAAACTGGAGGTAATCCCACACTGAAACTTCAATCATGTCTGATTAGATTCAGGCAGAGAGTAAGCACTGCTCGGATAGTATCCACTACCATGGTCAAAGTTCTTCTCGTTCATTCTTATTTCAACAGCCTCCTTAATAACAGAATCCCAGTATGTGGTGGCAGGGGACAAAATTTTTGTTTCGTCAAACAGTATTTTATGTTTATTTGTGAGGCTGTGCTCCGCAATCACCAATTTTTCCAGTTCTCTATTTTTAATACGGCATTGATGTTCTGCACAGTAGTCACAAACGGTATGAATGGTCTGATCAATATAGTTGCTGCCACGCTCTGAGTGGTGCATGGAAACGATCACTCGATGCAGAGAAGCAGCAGAGACATTCCTTGCAGGGTTTACACTCCCACAGAAGCAGTGGTGCCACCAGCGCAGACACTGACACTGTCTGCAACAGCAGTACATAATCACTGACCAAACACAAGCCAACCAATCAGAAGCCGTCCACGGGCTATACAGGGTGTTACAAAAAGGTACGGCCAAACTTTCAGGAAACATTCCTCACACACAAAGAAAGAAAATATGTTATGTGGACACATGTCCCGATACACTTGCTTTCCATGTTACAGCTCATTTTATTACTTCTCTTCAAATCACATTAATCATGGAATGGAAACACACAGCAACAGAACGTACCAGTGTGACTTCAAACACTTTGTTACAGGAAATGTTCAAAATGTCCTCCGTTAGCGAGGATACATGCATCCACCCGCTGTCGCATGTAATCCCTGATGAGCTGATGCAGCCCTGGAGAATGGCGTATTGTATCACAGCCATCCACAATACGAGCGCGAAGAGTCTCTACATTTGGTACCGGGGTTGCGTAGACAAGAAGCTTTCAAATGCCCCCATAAATGAAAGTCAAGAGGGTTGAGGTCAGGAGAGCGTGGAGGCCATGGAATTGGTCCGCCTCTACCAATCCATCAGTCACCGAATCTGTTGTTGAGAAGTGTACGAACACTTCGACTGAAATGTGCAGGAGCTCCATCGTGCATGAACCACATGTTGTGTCGTACTTGTAAAGACACATGTTCTAGCAGCACAGGTAGAGTATCCCGTACGAAATCATGATAATGTGCTCCATTGAGCGTAGGTGGAAGAACATGGGGCCCAATCAAGACATCACCAACAATGCCTGCCCAAACATTTATAGAAAATCTGTGTTGATGACGTGATTGCACAATTGCGTGCGGTTTCTCGTCAGCCCACACATGTTGATTGAGAAAATTTACAATTTGATCACGTTGGAATGAAGCCTCATCCGTAAAGAAAACATTTGCACTGAAATGAGGGTTGACACATTGTTGGATGAACCATTCGCTTCAGTGTACCCGTGGAGGACAATCAGCTGCTGATAGTGCCTGCACACGCTGTACATGGTACGGAAACAACTGGTTCTCCTGTAGCACTCTCCATACAGTGACGTGGTCAATGTTACCTTGTACAGCAGCAACTTGCCTGATGCTGACATTAGGGTTATCGTCAACTGCACGAAGAATTGCCTCATCCATTGCACGTGTCCTCGTCGTTCTAGGTCTTCCCCAGTCGCGAGTCATAGGCTGGAATGTTCCGTGCTCCCTAAGACACCGATCAATTGCTTCGAACGTCTTCCTGTCGGGACACCTTCATTCTGGAAATGTCTAGATACAAACGTACTGCGCCACGGCTATTGCCCCGTGCTAATCCATACATCAAATGGGCATCTGCCACCTCCACGTTTGTAAACATTGCACTGACTGCAAAACCACGTTCGTGATGAACACTAACCTGTTGATGCTACGTACTGATGTGCTTGATGCTAGTATTGTAGAGCAATGAGTCGCATGTCAACACAAGCACCGAAGTCAACATTACCTTCCTTCAATTGGGCCATACCTTCCTTCAATTGGGCCAACTGGCGGTGGGTCGAGGAAGTACAGTACATACTGACGAAACTAAAATGAGCTCTAACATGGAAATTAAGCGTTTCCGGACACATGTCCACATAACATCTTTTCTTTATTTGTGTATGAGGCATGTTTCCTGAAAGTTTGGCCGTACCTTTTTGTAACACCCTGTATACGGCCACCACAGCAGCAGTGAAGACAGTCAGTTGCTCTTGATGATGACGATGGAGGCTACTGTCAAAAGCTTGAGATTTTATCCCGAACTAATGCGGCAAGAAAACCGATAATGTTTTACATATGTATAGTGGCTGCATACCTGTCAAGCCTTTCTGCAATATCGCAGAAGGAACACCCACTTTCTCACAGCCCTATTTCATGACCTCATTCAAACTCAAGTGACGTGCTGATAATGGCGTCTTTTTCGCCTTAAGGTCATTCTTAACTAACATTATCTCACTAAGTCTAGTCTCAAAGGTGGCTAGTACTTACAACCATTACAACTTGTACTTAAAGAAAACCTGATTTACATCCTCAAAATGATGCTACTAGTGCCACTTTTATGCGACTAGTACAAAATATGAATAGACATGATCTTTCAGATGTAGAAACACACCTACCCCATTTCGTTTATGTTGTACAACTCCTTCTTGGTGTTGCAACTCTTTTTGTCAGTGTATATGTCAAGTCTTACAAAAAAATAACATGTTATAAATTATGGATGATCTTTGAACATAAATTAGTAAAAACAGCATGTAGCTATCATCATTTAATGACTGTGATTTAGTATGTGAGAAACAAAGGAAATTTAACCAAATACTAAAAAATGCTATACACTAATAATAAAAAGATTTTTGGACCATCAAAATATTTAAATGGGCTAAGCATTTTGTGAGATGACTTTGGAATGTACTTTGAACACACTTTCCATACAAGTGGCACACAATATTGAATGCTTGTTGATATTTATACTTGGGCAGGTATGGCCTCTCTTTAGTTTGTGAGATGTTACTTCAGTTCCTGTCTCCAACGATCCTGGTGTTGATGTTGTGATACTTCTGTATGTCTGGCCATGAGAAACAAATTTATTCTCTCCCTAACATTGTGAGATATATGTCTGTTCCCAATTCTCCTGACAATACTCTCCATGATGAGTTTGTTTGCAAATTCCTTCAGTAATATTCTTCTTTGTACCTTATGAGCAGTGTTCATCTTGTAAATGACATATGAGTTTTTTTTAATTGGAACCTGTCTATGTATATATTTTGGCATCACTGTGCATTGATGTAAACTTTCTTGGAAACATAAAAAACCATGCACATTTCTTTCATAAAAACAAGCTAACTTGAATTTACATCCCTGTGTTTACTGGGCAGAAGCTCAGCAAGGATGTCACACTTACTTTTCCGCAATGTTCCCACCAATGTCAGTTTCATGTCCAGCAATTTTATGGCAAGTAGGACACTAGTATACCAGTTGTCAACAGATATGTTCCTTCCTGAGTCTTTAATGTGAGCAACAAGATGTTGAACAACATCTAAAGAACTATCAGACCGCTAGTATACACCTCAAATGTGTGCAATTAAGAGTGTTCTAGAATCAATTTTATTCCATATTCCTTAGATTTTTAGGCAAATACAGCCTAAATGAGCAACCACTCCAAAATGCAATGAGTTGCTCATCAATCCTAAATTATTCTTTGATAGTTTAGACTTTAATAAAGTTTTTATCTACTAGTGCCAAAAATTCATGAATAGCAGCCAACTTGTCAGATTTCTTTCTCTCATCTCTGTCACTGGTGTTATCAAATCGAATAGAGAAAAGCAAGAACAAAAATCTGCGACAAGACATGGTTGAGAAAATATTTTAGCTCCGCCCTGCCCTCATATGGAGATGGGTATCTCTGTAGGTTTCAGCAACAACCTCCATTTCCACTCAATCTGCAACTTGTGCATTACTGCTCCTTTCAAAATTTGTGGCGATTTTCATGATGTGAGCTAGTGTACATAACCAGTCTGTCAATTACATTCTCGTCGAAAGAAAGGAAGGTGCCCTATTCTGGTGTCTCTGCTGTGCTCCAAGCTCCAGATAAATATGTGGTAGCAATACTTTGCTATTTAGAACAGCCCCTTTGATTAAATAGCTGTTTGTTCCCTTTGGTTTTACCATATCAACCGAGGAAAAAAAAAAGTGTTATTTTCAGAGTTACTGTTTCATCACCAGAAACAGCAGAAATGTCTGAATCAGATTCATATTCGCTTTCTTCAACATTGTCATCTTAAAAAACAAAGAATCATCCCACAGATTTGTCATCATCATCATAATCATCATCATCCTCATCACTGCAACAGAGTACCACAATAATTTCTTCATCGTTCAACATTTTAGAGAGAACAGCTATGTCACTTTCTCAAACAGTAGTATCAGAAATTGAGTCCGCCTTGATGCAAAACACCGTGTTATTCGTTTATTTCTTTATTATCCCAAACTAGTTTCGGCGACAAATATCACCAGCATCTGTGGGGTTATTTAATCTAAAACATGTAGAAAATAGCATGGTTACACAAACACAGTAAAACATTATTACATTTTTACTATTCATCTTTTGAAATATAGTTTTCTATGTATACTTTCATACTACCTTATTTAATGTATGTTACAGCATGTTTTAAGCAATTATTGGCGCTGTTTGCGACATATTTTCTGTGCTCTTTTTTTCTGTTGCCGTTTTTTTACTTAGCGAACACCATGTCATCTGCAACCATGTGAGAGGCTGTTAGTAAAAAAAATACTAAAAGGTGAACTTTGTATGTCAACACTATATACTTGGGGTTGTGGTAGTTGTGGAAACCAATTATTTGGTGTGTACTGAGCTGTTACTTAGCTACACACCAAATAACTGGTTTCCACAACACTACCACAAACTCAAGTATATATTGCTGACATACGAAGTTCACCTTTTAGTATTTTGTTTACTAACAGCCGCTCACATGGTTGCAGATGACATGATGTTCGCTAAGTAAAAAAACGGCAACAGAAGAAAAAGAAGAGCATAGAAAATATGTCGCAAACAGCGCCAATAATTGCTTAAAACTTGCTGTAACATACAATAAATAAGATAGTATGAAAGTATACAATGCAAAAGAAATGCACACTATTTTTTAAAAAAATCTATCTTTTATTCTACACGTTTGAAAGTTTTACAGTGTGTAGATACATCCTTTAGGAACAATATTTTCATTTCTCCACATAATTTCCATCCCTCTCAACTGCCTTACGCCATCTTGGAACCAGCACCTGTATACCCGCACGGTAAAATTCTGAACCAACCTGTTGGAGTCACTGTTTGGCAGCATGCACAAGGGAGTCATCATCTTCAAGTTCCACGAAGAGAGTCTTTCAGTTTACCAAAGAGATAATAGTCACATGGAGCCAGGTCAGGACTGTAAGGCAGGTGTTTCAGTGTTTTTTGTTGTTTTTCTTGTTTCTTTGTGAGCCACTGTCAACATCCTGGGAACCCATGTGGCACAAACCTTTTTTAACGCCAACACTTCCAGTATTCTGCAAACACTTCCTTCCCTTATCCCAACGTAGCGTGACAATTTGTTCACTGTGATGCGTCTGTCCGCAGTCACCAATTCGTTAACTCTCTGCACATTGTCTGGAGTGTGTGCAGTACGAGGCCAGCCGCTGCGAGGACAATCCTCAATATTGCCGTGCCCGCTTTCATCACGTAACCTGCTTGCCCACCGACTAACTGTACTGCGATCGACACCAGCATCTCCATACACCTTTTTCAACCTCTTGTGGATATTTCCCACTGTCTCGTTTTCACAGCACAGGAATTCTATGACAGCACGTTGCTTCTGACAAACGTCAAGTGTAGCTGCCGTATTGAAGACATGCTATGACGGTTCCACTCACAGGAACAGGTTGAACTAAGTTTGAAAACAAGCAGGAAGGATGTATCTACACACTGTAAAACTTTCACACTTGCAGAATGAAAACTGTATTTTTACAAAAATAGTGTGCATTTCTTTTGGAGTGACCCTCGTAGAAAACTATATTTCAGAAGACAAATAGTAAAAATGTAATAATGTTTTACTGTGTTTGTATAATCATGCTATTTTCTGCATGTTTTAGATTAAAAAACCCCACTGATGATGGTGATATTTGTCGCCGAAACTGGTTTGGTGTAACAAAGAAATAAACGAATAACAAGGTGTTTTGCATCAAGGCGGACTCAATTTCTCATATTACTGTTTCTGTATGCAAACATGAACCAAATGGAAGAGTTCCAAGATGAGATCATTACCGTATTTACTCGAATCTAAGCCGCACTTTTTTTCCGATTTTTGTAATCCAAAAAACCGCCTGCGGCTTAGAATCGAGTGCAAAGTAAGCGGAAGTTTTGAAAAATGTTGGTAGGTGCCGCCACAAATAATTTCTGCCATCGAACATATGTAGAGCTACATAGGCATGCTTTGGGGGCACAAAGATAAATACTGGTGCCAAAACATCTGCGTCAGTAAATAAATTAAAAAAAAAAAAGGTGGAAGACGAGCTTTTTTCTCCGCCCCGACTTTCGACCACTGCATTTTCATACATTATCTAACGAAGTAAATACAAATTCCGTATTGTTCATATTCGAATGTAGCAGCATTTCAATGTACTACGAAAATCCGACTGGAAAGACTGTTTGGATTGTTTGTCAATATGGCCAACTCTACATTCCGAATTTTTTCCTACCTGTGAGAAGAGATGGTTGCTAATAGGAACTTTTATGAATTGTGAATCACATGCAGTATTCTCTTCACCTTAAGAATAATACGAATATTTTGCCATGTATCCTGTTGTGTTTGCTACTATCTCATTTAAATCCTATCTGCCCAATAAACTACGAAACTAGTGTGAGACGCGAAAGAATATACATATCATGTCACGTCATGTTTATATTCATATTATTCTTCTGCCTAATAGTGATACAGTCAGAAATGAAGCAGGCAATTGCCTAGATTTTTAAATATAAGATGACTCTGATTTCTGTGCAGAATCTAATGTACAAAAGAGGCATCTGCAAAGATTTTGAAATGGAGAAAAATTTTCGCTAAACTCTCGTTCAGAACATCTTCTATCATACGCGGTCTATTATTTGGTTCTTGTTGATCATTATCAAAGAAAGCAGCAGTGTAAGTAAAAACAAATAGCAGTCTCTTGCATTGTTTCGTTAATGAGACGATTCCTCTCTTTAAAAAAAAAAAAAAAAAAAAAATCCTGTGAACGGCGGTAGTGCACACAAAAGCAAGCCATGCCGCAAGCAGCGACAATCCGTAAACACTCATCATCAGAATGCGACAAACAATGCATGACACAGTACAATAACGCATTTTCAGCTTAGAGTGACGTAAATACCTATAACAAAGAGAACGTCACTTATCAGATGAAAGAAAAATAAGCAATCAATTCAAACCAGACGAAGCACGTGAAAAAGAAAGGGTACTCGTATAAATACAGACAGAGTGCTTGACGCATAGCAATGGCTACCTGGTAAAGCTTAACTGCTAAGCTTACGACTTGAACCAAACTACTGCAGCTGTATCGTCATTCATTCGACCTAAATTGTGCCTCATATTACAATGGACAAGCTTTGTTTCGATTTGGAGGTGCGGCCTAAAGCTTTTCTCTCCCCTTGAATTTCGAGTATCAAATTTGAGGTGCGGCTTATATTCGGGAAATTTTTTTTCCTTGTTTTTGAATCTCATTTTTCAGGTGTGGCTTAGATTCGAGTGCGGCTTAGATTCGAGTAAATACGGTATGTCACTTTCTTTTCGTCTAAGAGAAGAAAAAATGACATAAAAATATAATTGGTAAGCAATGCGATACACATAATGCAAAAAAGAAGCAACACACTTATTTGAACTCTTGTAGCCTCTGTATTTGACAGCCAAACACTCCCATTTGTGGCAGGTCACAGGTGCAAATACAGGTACAGCTGAAAGCAAACACTTGCGTAGAAGAGGATGGGTGATAAAGCCAGAACGCCAGTAGTCGTGTTGGATCAACCACTCAATAATGGCCAGTTTCAGAATGTCACGCGAATTAAGCAAAACGAAAATCTCTTGGGTCATTTTGATCCAACGCAAGTTCTTAAGGGTTAAGGAAAAATACGACCAGGCAAAGGAAACCTTTAAACTGAAATTCCTAAGCTATGGAAGTAGATTAAAATCAGAGCAATAGAGCAGTCTGATAACGCAAGTAAGGCATCCCGCAAGCTAATTGATATATATCTTAAACCTCCCACGATCATGAAAGTTGAACCATTCAGAATAAGACGTGACAGTATCATTGTGAAACACAAAAGTGCTTTAGGTAGTATTTTTAATAACTATTTCACTTCTCCTACTAACCAATCCACATTATAGATGCATAGGTAAGGACCCAATGTCACCTCACTGACATACCAAAATTGAATTTCATTGTTGTTGTTGTTGTTGTCATCAGTCCTGAGACTGGTTTGATGCAGCTCTCCATGCTACTACATCCTGTGCAAGCTTCTTCCTCTCCCAGTACTTACTGCAACCTACGTCCTACTGAATCTGCTTAGTGTATTCATCTCTTGGTCTCCCTCTATGATTTTTACCCTCCACACTGCCCTCCAATGCTAAATTTGTGATCCCTTGATGCCTCAGAACATGCCCTACCAACAGGTCCCTTCTTCTTGTCAAGTTGTGCCACAAACTCCTCTTCTCCCCAATTCTATTCAATACCTCCTCATTAGTTATGTGATCTACCCATCTAATCTTCAGCATTCTTCTGTAACACCAACTTTCGAAAGCTTCTATTCTCTTCTTGTCCAAACTAGTTATCGTCCATGTTTCACTTCCATACATGGCTACACTCCATACAAATACTTTCAGAAATGACTTCCTGACACTTAAATCGATACTCGATGTTATCAAATTTCTCTTCTTCAGAAACACTTTCCTTGCCATTGCCAGTCTACATTTTATATCCTCTCTACTTCAACCATCATCAGTTATTTTGCTCCCCAAATAGCAAAACTCATTTACTACTTTAAGCTTCTCATTTCCTAATCTAATTCCCGCAGCATCAGTCGATTTAATTCGACTACATTCCATTATCCTCGTTTTGCTTTTGTTGATGTTCATCTTATATCCTCCTTTCAAGACACTGTCCATTCCGTTCAACTGCTCTTCCAAGTCCTTTGCTGTCTCTGACAGAATTACAATGTCATCGGCAAACCTCAACGTTTTTATTTCTTCTCCATGGACTTTAATACCTACTCTGAATTTTTCTTTTGTTTCCTTTACTGCTTTCTCAATATACAGATTGAATAACATCGGGGAGAGGCTACAACCCTGTCTCACTCCCTTCCCAACCGCTGCTTCCCTTTCATGCCCCTCAACTCTTATAACTGCCATCTGGTTTCTGTACAAATTGTAAATAGCCTTTCGCTCCCTGTATTTTACCCCTTCCACCTTCAGAATTTAAAAGAGAGTATTCCAGTCAACATTGTTAAAAGCTTTCTCTAAGTCCACAAATGCTAGAAATGTAGGTTTGCCTTTCCTTAATCTATTTTCTAAGATAAGTCGTAGGGTCAGTATTGCCTCACGTGTTCCAACATTTCGGAGGAATCCAAACTGATCTTCGCCGAGGTCGGCTTCTACCAGTTTTTCCATTCGTCTGAAAAGAATTCGCGTTAGTATTTTGCAGCTGTGACTTATTAAACTGGTAGTTCGGTAATTTTCACATCTGTCAACACCTGCTTTCTTTGGGATTGGAATTATTATATTCTTCTTGAAGTCTGAGGGTACTTCGCCTGTCTCATACATCTTGCTCACCAGATGGTAGAGTTTTGTCAGGACTGGCTCTCCCAAGGCCGTCAGTAGTTCCAATGGAATGTTGTCTACTCCCGGGGCCTTGTTTCGACTCAGGTCTTTCAGTGCTCTGTCAAACTCTTCACACAGTATCGTATCTCCCATTTCATCTTCATCTACATCCTCTTCCATTTCCATAATATTGTCCTCAAGTACATCGCCCTTGTATAGACCCTCTATATACTCCTTCCATCTTTCTGCTTTCCCTTCTTTGCTTAGAACTGGGTTTCCATCTGAGCTCTTGATATTCATACAAGTGGCTCTCTTTTCTCCAAAGCTCTCTTTAATTTTCCTGTAGGCAGTGTCTATCTTACCCCCAGTGAGATAAGCCTCTACATCCTTACATTTGTCCTCTAGCCATCCCTGCTTAGCCATTTTGCACTTCCTGTTGATCTCATTTTTGAGACGTTTGTATTCCCTTTTGTCTGCTTCATTTACTGTGTTTTTATATTTTCTCCTTTCATCAATTAAATTCAATATTTCTTCTGTTACCCAAGGGTTTCTACTAGCCCTCGTCTTTTTACCTACTTGATCCTCTGCTGCCTTCACTACTTCATCCCTCAGAGCTACCCATTCTTCTTCTACTGTATTTCTTTCCCCCATTCCTGTCAATTTTTCCCTTATGCTCTCCCTGAAACTCTGTACAACCTCTGGTTTAGTCAGTTTATCCAGGTCCCATCTCCTTAAATTCCCACCTTTTTGCAGTTTCTTCAGTTTTAATCTATGGTTCATATCAGTTTTAATCTACAGTTCATAAGCAATAGATTGTGGTCAGAGTCCACATCTGCCCCTGGAAATGTCTTACAATTTAAAACTTGGTTCCTAAATCTCTGTCTTACCATTACATAATCTATCTGAAACCTGTCAGTATCTCCAGGCTTCTTCCATGTATACAACCTTCTTTTATGATTCCTGAACCAGCTGTTAGCTATGATTAAGTTATGCTCTGTGCAAAATTCTACCAGACGGCTTCCTCTTTCATTTCTCTCCCCCAATCCATATTCACCCACTATGTTTCCTTCTCTCCCTTTTCCTACACTCGAATTCCAGTCACCCATGACTATTAAATTTTCGTCTCCCTTCACTACCTGAATAATTTCATTTATCTCATCATGCATTTCATCACTTTCTTCATCATCTGCAGAGCTAGTTGGCATATAAACTTGTACTAGTGTAGTAAGCATGGGCTCCGTGTCTTTCTTGGCCATAATAATGCATTCACTATGCTGTTGGTAATAGCTTACCCACACTCCTATTTTTTTATTCATTATTAAACCCACTCGTGCATTACCCCTATTTGATTTTGTATTTATAACCCTGTATTCACCTGACCAAATGTCTTGTTCCTCCTGCCACCGAACTTCACTAATTCCCATTAAATCTTACTTCAACCTATCCATTTCCCTTTTTAAATTTTCTAACCTACCTGTCTGATTAAGGAATCTGACATTCCACACTCCGATCCGTAGAACGCCAGTTTTCTTTCTCCTGTTAACGACGTCCTCTTGAGTAGTCCCCGCCCAGAGATCCGAATGGGGGACTATTTTACCTCCGGAATATTTTACCCACGAGGACGGTATCATCATTTAACCATACAGTAAAGCTGCATGCCCTCGGGAAAAATTACGGCTGTAGTTTCCCCTTGCTTTCAGCTGTTCGCAGTACCAGCACAGCAAGGCCATTTTGTTTAGTGTTGTAAGGCCAGATCAGTCAATCATCCAGACTGTTGCCCCTACAACTACTGAAAAGGCTGCTGCCCCTCTTCAGGAACCACACGTTTGTCTGGCCTCTCAACAGATACCCCTCCGTTGTGGTTGAATTTCATATGAAACGAAATGGGAAGCTATGGTAGACAAAATGGATACCAAAATTTGATCTTGAACATGGCTGCAGGCAGCAAATGTAGAAAGCAGTCTTCGCAAGGGAAAGGTGACAAAACAGCCAAACAGTTGCAATTGTACAAAGATTTATTAAAACTTCTCTTAGAAGGATCAATAAATGACAATGGTTAGATAACACTGTGGAGCTACATTATGATATGTTGTGATTTATTATTATAGGGGTGAATTTTTCTTTTTTTGTGCCTTATGGCTACATTTTAATGTAACTCCACAACATTATGTAACCAGTATTAGTTACAGATCCTTCTGAAGAAGACATTTTTAACAATGTCAAAACCTGTGTCAAGAGGTTTTAATAAACCTTTTTACTACTGCAACTGATCTGGCTGTTTTTCATTGTTTCCTCTTGAAGACTAGAGATTATTGTGATAGTCCAGGCAATGACTGCTGGTGAGAAATAAATGGCAGTGTAGCTTTTAAAATTATGAAATTACTTTTTTGTTTGAATGTATAAACAAAACAGTATTTTACCCTAGTGATAAACTGAATGAGGTTATGCTGCCTTAAACAAACTGACCTCATATTCATGAGGATGGAAGCTCCATCCCTATCCAGCCACTCTGATTAAGGTTTTCTACGGTTTCCTTAAATTACTCCAGGCAAATGCCAGGATGGTTCCTATTACAAGGCCACAACTGATTATATATTCCATTCTTGACAAAATGGGCCTTTATATAAATTCCTGTACTTATAAATTAAGTACTTGTTCTTAAACTATAGTACCATGCATGATGTAACATCTCTCTTTGGTATAGTGATGCATTACACAATGTAAATACGGCCTCTCCATCATGGCTGCCACAGTGAAAAATTTTTTATTGGTTAATCAGTTTAGACCCACAAACTGATTGGAACTTTATTATTATTATTTGTGCATGTAATCTACTACAGGTGACTCTTCAAGGCATGATGGTGATCACAGGTTTTGCTACGCATTGTGGTACCTGCTGATGGGGCACTTACACTATGTAGCCATGTCACGGCTCAGAGAAGTGAAGCACGCCATAGAACAGTGCCTTCCATGTCAATGAAAGACCTACCATGGAAGAAAAGAAATTGGATTCTGTCTGTCTCATAGGAACTTAACTGTCTCTTATCATTGTTATATGTAATGCATGCAATGTTATTGCTCTTGTATGAACATACATTATTAAGTATTGTTATCTCACTGTATCTGAAGTAGTAGTATAATCGGATTTAACACAATGTACTTTGTATTAACTGGTACAATGCTAACATTCAAAAAAGTTTTAAGATTTCTAGCACTGATATACTTTAGTTGCAATACAGAAGTAGTCCTCGATAAGAAAAACTACGCTTTTAATCTGAACATTAAACCAAGAGGCATCAGTTATGAGCCAACACTTCACACGTCATGTCCAACATACATTCAAAAGTAATCCTACTCCAATGCCGCCGCCGCCGCCGCCGCCGCCGCCGCCACCACCACCACCACCACCACCACCACCACACTCCTCACTTTATCTCAGGATGAAAAGCGGAATTATTTAAAACCTATATCTTTCCGTAAATGCACACAACTGCATTATTTATCTCTTTCTAGTTCTGTAACATCAAACACTTAACAGTAATGCAGACTTCTACTTTCTTCTTTTACACACTCATACAGTCTCTTCACTCTAACTGTAAAAAAAAAAATGTTCCCACATGGTGTTCAATGCACATTCAGATAGTCATTCTAGCACATATAAAACACCTTCTACAAGATGCAAATTATTACTCTTCAGTTTGATTTAGTCAAATGTATGTGTGTGTGTGTGTGTGTGTGTGTGTGTGTGAGAGAGAGAGAGAGAGAGAGAGAGAGAGAGAGAGAGAGAGAGAGAGAGAGAGATGGTAGATGTAACTATTTTAGTGGCTGATGTTCTGAAAATTTATGTGCTAAAGCAAAATGAAACAAGTTCTTCAGTGTTTCTAGGTAATGTTTTCTTCCTCTTTCAAGCACAAAGTGGAACTTTCTTTACTAAAAGTTTTTTTCTGAGCTCAAAACTGAGTAAGTTTTTATTGGTTTCTAAAATTTTAAAGAACTGAATAAAAAATAAAATAAAATAAAAACTTGGTATGGATTGCGTAACACACTACTGATTTAATAAAGAAATTTATGCTCGAACAGTCCACGGGTGTACTGCTGGTCCATAGTGTCCAACAGGCACAATATTTCAGGGATCAAACGTGTCGCCATTGTCAGATGCGCTGACGAACACATGGACTGTTCAAGTAAGAAATACACTGGGAGAAACTGAAGAATCACAAAAGAAATTAATACTTCTTTTTACTTTCATTCATATTTGGTTTGCAGAAGCTGATTCGTACATTGCAGCAGCTATTCACAACCAATGGTACTGTCGCAACATGATTGATGACCTCATTTAATGAAGTACAATCTAATGGAATATCCTCTGATTATACAATACTATTTTAAAAATCTTTAACCACCACATCTACAGTGAAACTACATGGGAAATATAAGTAATCCTGAGTGAAAAAAATCTAACATCTAATTTACTATTTCTGTTGTACAACATTTATCTGCGAATATACACGAGAGAAGTTTCTGCTACAACCCTTATGATAGCATAATGCTGAGAGAGCACTAATAATAACTGCATTAAGATCAGCTCTTCAAATGTCATTCATTCACAATTGTAATTTGTTTCTGCGACAATACAACCCAAACATTTGGGTCACTCTGATACTTCTCACAAAACATATAGTATTTGTAAAGGGTGTTCATGATAAGAATAACCTTCCTGAAGTAGTTTTGAAGATTGGAAATTAGCATGTCTCACCTTGTACATAGAATACTAACGAGAGAGGAGTAGTGCAGAGAGAAATAGCACCAAATTCCTCGCCCAGTGCTGCCGACACTACCAGTGCTATGCTTATATGAGAAAGGAAATTTGTAACAGACAATGCAAAGCAGAGAAGCACTGTGACGGACACCATCTTAACTCACTTTAAAATCCAATAAGTACTAACCACAAATCATGGCACAACATTGTATACAGAAATCACATGACACTGCAGTTGTACCAAAACAGTGTGCTTTCTAGCTGAAGTTGGCAGAAATTGAGACCAAGAGAATACCAGCCAATGTAATTCAACTTGTGCCAGATTTCTCTTTACCAGTGGCATCAATGTGAAGAGTCTTCTTATTGTGGAGAGACTGCAGCTGCAAAAATAATACTGACTGGTTGCACAAAAATGTTGAAATATGATGGTGTGATGTCTTACCAGTCTTCATGGTGAGGTTCATCTTCGCTAGAACTGAACAAGTAATACTAAATTCAGCATCCACATCCGACTTTGGTGGACTATTTCTAAAATTAATCTGTGTATAATGGCGATCATCCTTCTTTGATAAATTAAAAGTGAACTGATAGTCTATTGTGAGCTCATCTGCAAAAGCAAACAATTTAAATTTAGAAGCAATTTTACTATGCATAAAATATGATCAGGAACATTTACATATATCTGAATCATAGTCAAGGTTTACAGGAAAGGCTTCTTATCAACAGTTGCAGAAGAAGGGAACATAAATGGTGGAAGAAATGACATTTCTCTTCCATCTGCAATTAGGCTGTGTGGTAGTATGGACTTCTTTGGAATTTAGAAATTGTATATCTCTAATATAAAAATACAATATGCAAAATAATAGACTACTTTTATAATACTTATTATATAATGTACCATTATCTTCACAAAATAGCACACTATCTTTCAAACACCTTGCTGTTATTAGTTTCTTAACATTAAATCGTATTAAAAAGAATACTTTGGAAATTTGACTACGTACAGAAACAAGAGCCTTTATTCGTGGGATCTCCGAGGTAATGATTCTGAGTATCACACCGCTCACAGTGGTCACCGACAATGCCTTTTGTTGTGCAAAAACACTTTCCTGTGTCTGGATGGCATTCAGTGCCCTGATCATTACATTCGCAGGCTGCAAAAGAAAATACAATTGTTACATAAATAAAAAAATCTGCTGTTTGCTCAAGAATAAGAAGGAAAGATACGGGAAATTTTGGCATCCAGATTCAAAGAGAACATTCTACAATATGGTCTTGAATAACGCACCAACACAAATCTCTCAATCTCCTACAAATTATGATTCGTAACAGACAATAGAACATGGGTACATCCAATGAAAGGTTACATGTGTACACAAATTATCTTCAGTCTCTATCGTCATAGCATTCCTTGTTCCCTATCACTATCCAGGTACTTACAATGTTACTTGCAATATATTTGGGCATTTGTGTGTAATAATTATCTGCACTGTACAGTAAAGCATATCACCATGAACCAATGAAAGCTGCCCTTAAATTTTTTTTATACGAGACTGCCACATACATGAAATATATTTGCATCTTTAAAATTAATAATGGAAAGCAGTATTTAATATCTGTGCAGGCATCGGCTAGAAACACAGGCAATGAGCTACTGCCAATGTATTATATGTAACATCCCCCTTCTGTGCCACCGAAGGGCTGTAGCAGACAATGAGTGCTCCAGAGTAACCTTGGTTGATATGTAATTCAAACATTATTATCAACAAATGCGCCGCTTCTGTGATTGCAGACTTGACAAATAAAATAACATGTGAATGACAGAAGCCATACATGGTACGTGATATGAGCCAGGAACTTTCCACAAAAGATTCTGGACACCACGTGATGTTCTGTGGTTTATTAACTATGAACAATTTGTGATCTGGAAAGGGCACATCTGACGTTGAGGAAAGAAGTTATAGTCCTTGAACAGGTGGTCCAAGAGGTAGTAAGTTCATAGTTGGGTCTAGAGTGAGTAATGAGAAACAGGGATTGCCTAGCTAACTCCAAAGCTGCACTGCCCCGCTAAGTCTGCCTGTGTGTTGTTACTGAATATAAGTAGCAGTTAGTTCCTAGCTTAACTTAGTTTTAGTTATGGGTCAACTGAAAGTATTATGTGGGTGACAGTATTCGCTCTTTGTTTTAAGTTCTTAACCTAGTCGTTAGTTGACTAAGTGAACCCAAACATAATGATTGATTGTTATATTAAAATTTGTTATACCAAACCTAGTTGTTCTCTTGAAGCACTTTCAGTATCGCCTTAGTTTCAATCAGGTTCTTCAGCTTTAGCCTTGAGCATTTTAGCTCCTGCTGAACGACTCTGAACCTCTGTTTGCTTACATCTTGAGACGCAGGATGCAATCAGAGGTGAACTTCATGTGTTTGGCTAACTATAGCTCACTGACACAACAAATGTGGCAATAGGTGGTGGTGGTTAGTGTTTAACGTCCCGTCGACAACGAGGTCATTAGAGACGGAGCGCAAGCTCGGGTGAGGGAAGGATTGGGAAGGAAATCGGCCGTGCCCTTTCAAAGGAACCATCCTGGCATTTGCCTGAAACGATTTAGGGAAATCACGGAAAACCTAAATCAGGATGGCTGGAGACGGGATTGAACCGTCATCCTCCCGAATGCGAGTCCAGTGTGCTAACCACTGCGCCACCTCGCTCGGTATCTGGCAATACGCATTGCAGTATAAATTCCACAATGCAATTCATCTGTGCAACAAAGATGAAAGAAGTTATTTTGTTATTATTATTATTAATATTATTTTGTTTTGTTTTAGGACGCAGTAACAAGTAGGGTCATTAGCACCCATGTCAGAACTGTAGAACATGTAGACAAAGAGAGGAGTTGAAAATGCCTACATGTTAATCCCAACCGACAAAAGAGAAGACAGCTAAAAATAGGGATGTGGAGAAAAGTCTTTCAAATACATCATAGAAAAATGGAGGTCCTACACCAGAAATTAAATGGCCTTCGCCATAGTGCTACAACAGATAAAAAGTAAAACACAGTTGACTGCCCGCTCGACATTCGCTAAAACGGCCAATAACTCAGATGGAAAACACAAAGGAGAATGTAAGTGAGTAAAAATTGGCACTTAACAAATGGTGATTGCTAAAAAGACAGCGCCCAATACGCAACCTAGCTAAAATGATCTCCTCACGGCGAGAGGGCTGAGAGGAGGCTGTCCAAGCCACTGGAAGAGGCTTAATGACCCGGAGCTCGTTCCCATGAAGGGAGCACCAGTGGTGACGCCAAAGTGACACCACCTATTGACAGACGGCAACACAAAGATTGTAAGAACTAGTGGACTGATGTACGAGGACAGCAATGTTTGGGAGTAGCGTCAGTGGCCTTGTTTCCTGTCAGACCAACATGACCAGGAAGCCACATAAACATAACAGTGGCTCCATGAAGAGTAAGCAAGTGGCAGCTTTCCTGGACCCGTTGCACTAAGGGATGGACTGTGCACAGCACACAGAGGCTCTGAAGGGCAATCAGAGAGTCAGAGCAGATGACCAATTGAAATGTCTGGGTCACCGGACGTACTGTGTGGCCTGATACTGCTGAGTGGTGTTCCCAAAGCCTATACTGAAAAGTGTCAGCGCCAATAACGAAGGCACACCCGACACCATGGTCAGTCCAAGAGCCATCAGTGTACACAAAGATAAAATTGTGACGTTCCGTGCAAAGGTCATGAAACTGAAGGCAACAGAACGAGGCTGGAGTAGTGTTCTTAGAAAGTGAATGAAGGCCAAGCTGAGCACGGGCCGCCACAGAAGCCAAGGTGGTGAAGGGTCCACACGCACTGGGAAAGTTGCAGATAGTGTGAAGTTATGCTGCCAAAGCAAGAGCTGAAAGCAAACTCCAGGAGGTAACAGAGAAGAGGGATGTGACCCATACTGATGATCTCAGAAGTCATCAAAGAAGGAGGTGTAGGATGGCTGGCCACTCTTAGCAGATAGAGAGAGAAATGGGATGGCAGCTAGAAGAGAGGTGTTTGTCCTTACCGGGCTTAGGTACGGGTGTGACAGTGTCTTCGCAACAGCGTCTGGGAAACGTGCCCTCTGCCCAGATGCAGTTGTCTATGTGAAGCAGAAAGTGCTTGCCCACCAGAGAAAGGTGCTGCAACATCTGACTGTGGACATCGTCTGGCCCTGGAGTGGAGGGTTGGGATGAAGTGAGAGCATGTCCAGCTCCCTCATAGCAAAGGTGGCATTATAGCACTCAGGATTCTGAGAAGAGAAGGGTATCACATGAGCCTCCTCCGCTCGTTCCTGTTGAAGGAAGGCTGGGTGATAGTGGGAGGAGCTCGAAACCACCACAAAATGGCGGCCCAAGGTGTTGGAAAGAGCAACAGGGTCCACTATGACATCATCTGCTACTGTTAGGAAGGAAACTGGGGAGAGGATCTTGGTCCCAGAGAGCCATCTGAGGTTGGCTCACATGACGGAAGAGGGAGTGAAACTGTTAAAAGAACTAGTGAATGAAACCCAGCTAGCTTGTCTGCTATCCTGAAGAATGCAATGACACTGTGCAAGCAACTGTTTATAATGATTGCAATTTGTCATTGTAGGATGATGGTTAAAAACACAGAGCATGTCTCTGTGCACAAATTGCATCGTGGCACAGCTCAGTCCACCAAGGGACCAGGACACGCATGGTAAAGAGGAAGTGCGAGGAATGGAACTTTCTGTGGCATTAAGGATGGAGTTTGTAAGATATTCTACCTGGTCATCATAACTGGGGAAATGTTGTTCATCGAAGGTCGCCAGTGAGGAGTAAAGCCTCCAGTTGGCATTATTAGCTGCCATTTGGGTGTGCATGTAAGTGGGGTAGGAGTCAGCAAATGGATGCCACACTGGAAAGGGTCGCTTGAGTACACGTCAGAGAGAATAGACCACTCGAACAATGGGCAAGCTGGGCAGTACAGAAGGATAGGTCCAAATGGGAGTAGGTGTGTATGGAGTCTAAAAGGAACATTGGTGCTCCTGTGTTATGGTACAGGAGGTCAAGTTGATTGAGAAGGTCAGCCAAGAGGGCACCTCTCAGACAGGTTCTAACAGAACCCCAAACGGGATGGTGCGTATTAAAGTAATTGAGCAGCAGAGAGGGGTGAGGTAGCTGGCCAATAAGCTGGAGGAAGTCTGCCCTGGTGACACTGAATGACAGAGGAATGTAAACGCTACAAAGGGAAAAGGTCATGTGGGGGAAGGAAAAGGTCAACTGTAACGGCTTGTAGGCAGGTAGTCAGGGAGATAGATTGACTATGAATGTCATCCCATATGAGCAGCATGATTCCCTCATGAGATAGAATGCTGTCCTCTGGGGAAGGTCAAAATGGACCAGTAAGAAATATGAGAGCTCAAAGCAGTCTTAAGGACGTAATTTTGTTTCCCAGAGGTAGAGAACAAGTGGACACTGATTCTAAGAGCAGTCATAAATCCTCTTTGTTTGACTGAAGGCCACAAATGTTCCACTTAAGGAGAGTCATAATCGAGGAAAGCAGAGGAGGGAAAAAATGAAGGGGTGTCACCTCGGCAGCTGCTGAGTGTCAGTCTTCAAAGACTCACCACAACAGGGCACAAAGGCTGGAAGATCCTGCTCCATGAGATCTACACAGGAATTGGCATTCTCCCTCTGTTGATCTGCGGAGTCTAGGGCAGAAAACAGGTTGGCAGTGCGCACTGGCGACATGGAGGTCAGCCAGTTGTGGGCATCATGGGATGACACCATCCAAGAGCATCTCCGAGTCGGTGAAGGGAAAGACCGTTCACCTTTGTTTGACGTCTTGGAGCCTTTCCGATAGGCAGAGGAAGACTCAGATGTTTGTTGGCTGGAAGGACATAGCAAGTCTTTGCGGGAGTATTCCTTCTAGTCTTTCCAGCCTGCTGGTTGTTTAGCACGTGACTTTGCCCCGGGAGGTGATGATTTAGTGGCTTGTTGCACAGCTGGATGTGGAGACGGCGATGCTACCATTGTTGTTGTTGTGGTCTTCAATCCTGAGACTGGTTTGATGCAGCTATCCATGCTACTCTATCCTGTGCAAGCTTCTTCATCTCCCAGTACCTACTGCAGCCTAAATCCCTCTGAATCTGCTTAGTGTATTCATCTCTTGATCTCCCTCTATATATAATGGTAAGACAGAGATTTAGGAACCAGATTTTAAATTGTAAGACATTTCCAGGGGCAGATGTGGACTCTGACCACAATCTATTGGTTATGAACTGTGACATGGGGCAATTTCACAACCACAGGTCACATGTCTGATGGTCATGTTTTTCATGGAGCGAGATGTAGCAAGAACTGTACTGTAGTGCCAGATGGTAGAAGCAGGGTTTGCGACTAGCCAACAGCTTGCGAGCGACTGGGTAAGGCAATTTTTCCATTACCAAGATCTCCTGGACAGCCTCTAGATGCATGGGACAATCTTGAGAAGTGGTGGCATGGTAGCCATTGCAGTTGATACAGCAGGGTGAAGGAGGCGGACAATGCCCTCATGCACATCCATACCACAGGTTACACATCTGACCAGGAGTTGACAAGACATCTGAGTGTGGTTGAAATGATGATACTGGTAGCAGTGCATCAGGTTTGGAATGTATGGTCGGACTGTGATAACTTCATATTCTGCTTTCATCTTGGATGGAAACAACACTCTATCAAAGGTGAGAAAAAGAATGCATGTGGGCACTAAGGATGCATCTATCTTCTTCCATCACCCGATGGACGGCAATGACACACTGATCAGAGAGATAGGTTTGGATTTCTATCTCGGTCTGACAATCAAGCAGCCTAGTGTAAATAACACCACAAAAGAATTCAGAGTTCTATGGGTCTTGACATGAACAGGATAGCAAAGGTGCAAGCACTTGTGTAAATGAGAACAGGATTTCACAGGGCCGGCAATTGCATCAACACCTTTCTGAATAAGAAACAGACTTACCGTTGCATAGGACTGACCATCTTCAGTACGTGATACCACGAGCAACCGTGGTGCAGCTGGGAGGGTCTTTGAATTGGGAGCTTCATTCCATTTGTGTTTGGTAGACATAGACTGCAAAGACTGGCTCATTGCGAGAAAATCCTCCACGATTGCCAGCATCTCTGGTGGCACACTCCTTCCAACTGCTGCTGCTGCTGCTGCTGGCCCCCCCCCCCCCCCCCCCCCACCTGCTTTCGGTAATTTTTCACACTGACCAATCTGCAGTCTGGAACAGTAGCAGCTCAGGCAATCACCCCTCCCTAGGCCAGTCTTGTACCAGGGGGTACAAGCGGACCCTGCCTGTCGACCCAAGGCTGGTAATTATGTATTACGCAGTCTCCTGTTACATGTCATGTCAGGCATATGGGACGGCCTTCAGGAGCACATAGGGAGGAAGAAGAAAAAGTGGAGCCTAAAATGCCGAAGTAGAGGAAGGATAGGAGAAGGTGAATGAAGAAAGGAAAAAAGGAATGAAAAACGGAGGTGAGACTGTTCTTATGTCAGCTACTAAAAACGCTGAACATACTAGCAAAAACACCCCAGACATGTTCCCCAAGGGAGGGAAAGAAATAGCAAGAGGATAGACATGCAGTAGGGAAGGGAAAAGATGCTACAAAGGCTGGGGGCCTGTGGTAGCCAAGCACGAAACTCCCAAAGAGTGGAGAGCCCCCCTGAGGAGAGGGAGAGGGAGGTGTGTGTGTGTGTGTGTGTGTGTGTGTGTGTGTGTGGTTGTTGTTGCTGTTATTATGTCTTTTTGGAACTATTTTTTTCTTTCCTAATGGCCTTCTGGCATCAAAGTTAACTCATCCCTCTCACCCCAGTGTCTAAGTTACCTGCCTTTCCTTTCTAACCACCTCCAAGTGTGAGACCTGTGTTCAAATCTCCCTCATAGCCCATTTCTCACCCCCTCCCCAAAAAAAAAAAAAAAAAAAAAAAAAAAAAAAAAAAAAAAAAAAAAAAAAAAAAAAAAAAAAAAAGAACACAACTTTTCATCTGGTTACTGTGTTGTCCTCCCATAGCCTTAGCAATTGTCATACTATACATTGGTTATAGAATATGAGTCATGTGGTAAGAATATATTACCTTAGTGATGACTAGTGAGAGCAGGCGAAATGCCACATACACCTCTCAGAGAAATGAAAACAACAAATAAATGGGTGTGAACTGTGTTACAACAAAATAAAATAAAAAAATCAAGAGTCAAAATTTCCAATACAGAACATAAAACTTACAACATGTGGTATTTGTGCAGAACAAATAGCAGGTGCGTATAGTTGGGGATCCCTTCCTTACACCACACTGTTGGAAATGGATGTTAAACCATGACATACAAACACAAATTTGAATACAGCAAACAGAAACATCAATGACCTGATGGACAGTTTATAATTTTGTGGGAAAAAAAAGAAGAAAACTATAATGAGGCACGAGGGAGATCTGAACACTGATCTCCCCCTTTGCAGTCCAACACTACGACCACATAACCACAATGCTGTGGCTATTCATATTCACTTGATGTTGCACATCTTGAGCTTGGACCATTCACTGTTTCAATTTTGCTTCTTTTTTCACAGTTCGTTACAACTTCTTCCCCTTTTCATGCTTCATCTGTGTTCAGCTTTTGACAGGCTATCCACTGAGCCATCTTATCACTAAATCTGAGGGGTGTGTGATGGGCAGTTTCCCCCATCAGTAGCTACGTCACTTCCAAGTGCACCAAGAATTACATTTTCTGCTCACTAACTTGCTATTTATTATCAAAAAATCTGGTGCAGAATGATCACCGACCGCATCAATAGAAAAGAGGACATGACATATTCATAATTCACAGTCCGCAATAAAGCAATTTCAAAGTTTAAAACATAGCAATTATGGAATACTAATGAATTTTATTTGAATCTGACAGAACGATTATAGGGTGTTTCAAGCTACATACTATGTGCTAAACCACAAATGCATCATCGATGTGTTCTCTGACCCCTACAAACAAAAGAAACAAAACCTTTTAGATGGAAACTCTACCACTACTTGCCATTTTGCCATGAGACGTTGACCCTTTTTACTGGTGGTACCACAAGTGAAGAAAATTTATACTAATCTGAAGACATTCCTTAGTATCCAAGTGATGTCAATATTTCTTTGTGCATCACCTCTGCTTTTCTAGAAACAAAAAACATGGGTACTAAGAAAGAAGGAAGAAAGGAAGATTTGGTTTACCATCCTGTCCTGATTGTGTCAAGGATGGACAAGGAAATTGGTCATGCCCTTTCAAAGGAATCATACCAGCATTTGCTTGGAGCAATTTAGAGAAATCATGGGAAACCTGAATCTGGATGGTCGGACAAGGGTTTGAATCGTCAGCCTCCCAAATGTGAGTCCAGTATGCTAACCACTGCACTACTTTGTTTGGTAAAACATGAGTACTCATGCCAGCACTGCTAGAAGGAATTGGTATTGCCCTCCTCTCACCACTCCTCTTCGCTTGGCAGTCCTAGTATAGTGGAGGGGGAGGCCATTTCTGACAGACACTGTATGAAGTGACAACTTACCATGGTCAAACAGTAATTCCTAGTGTGTTTGGTACGCCACACCCTACTGGATTCAGGGATACAAGACATGTCCTAGAGAATATTTTAACTGCAGATTTACATGTTTTGAATTTTTTACATAATTTATAGTGCTGAAATAATATGAAGGCTGTCACTACATATCATTCTACAAATTGTTACTTACGACTGCATTTTCCTCCATTAACTGGATTTCCATAATAGCCATGCACACATTGCTCACAGTGGGGACCACGTGTAAGGTTGGCACAAGGTTGATTGCAAAGACTTGTTCCATTTGCACAGGTGCTATGGCCATTACACTGACAAGCTATAAACAGGTAAAAATGCAAATATAAATGACAAGTGTAATAATAATAATAATAATAATAATAATAATAATAATAATAATAATAATAATTAATAATAATAATAATAATAAATAATACTAATAATAATGAACGATAATGTATGCATAACACAGTACTTCCCATTATACAGTTGTAAGGCTTTTCCCCGTTCTATTCACAGATGCAGTGGGGGAAGAATGCACTATAGTATTGTGTGTATCTACTAAGTGTGATATTAACTATAGGTCAACTATATCACACATTTTACATTTCCAATAGCATTCTTTCACTGTTACGTATAAAGCCTGCTGCACACCCGACTTAAATAGTTTTCACTGAGCAACTAGGCCCATCTCCTTGTCAGTTATCAACACTAATACCTCTGTGCATGACTGCCTCATTGCTCACAACTAGAGTCTGAAGTCACTGCCGTCAAGTAAGGACTTGTTTACTACACATACTTCCTGAGCTACTCCAGCCGACAGCTTGTCTATTCCCAATTTGTATTGTTTTAGGTCTTGTCTTTGGACTCAAGCACTGACCAAAAACGTGTTTAATTTAATGTTCTACTTTCACTCACTGTCGTCATTTAATTCATAATCCTAGGCAATGCACATGTTGACTTTGACTTCATTAAATCTAAACAAAGTACTGCTGTCCTGTGGAAAACTGTGTGTTAGCTATTGAGAGGATACAAAACACACAATAAATATGGAGTACACCACTTAACAACAATTTAATTTAAAATCTCACATTTCCACAAACCCTACTCTTAAGTAATGAGTAGTAAACCTCTGACAAGCTTTATGTAAAAGAGTCTGCAACACTTTTTCAGAAACAGAAATACAAATATATTGAAGAATATGTATTTAGCCCACATTAAAAGAATTCTTACACAGTGTTGAAAACTAAGTAGGTAACATGATTTGCTGAAATAATGTTTTTGTTATCATAATATGTGGCCATTCTTTGAATTATTCTTCTTTTTTGTGCACAGTACCACAGCTACAATATAGCATCTCAAAATCTGTTCTATCTAACTTATCTAACTGCAAAGTTATGCACAGTTATTAACTGACTACTTTCAACTGATAAATTAGTACTAATATAAAGGGTGTCCTAGAATTATTTTCTCAACTTTAAAGTTTAATAACTATGAAATTATACTAGACAATAACCAAGTACAATATACTATCTAATACACTGCATCACTTCACCCAGTACTGCTGGAAAGATAATTTCGAAAGGTCAGTGCATAATGAAGGTTTTCGTTATCACTGCTGCCGTGCTTTTTGGAGAAATATTCAAGAAGCAATAGTGGAGTGAAATTTTTTGGGTCTGCCCATGAAGCTAACTGGAAGAAAATGGGCACTAAAAGGAAGAGACTGGATTCAAGTACAAGACTAATGCACAATTTTGTACTTAAGAAAGGCCTGATACATACTTTTATATCTCTCTGGCCAGGTCCTCATCTTAAAAGCATCTTACTTTAGTCAACTTTGAAAATGGAAACAGTTGCATTTTCTTTATCAAATGGCTTGATAATATAAAGAATTTGGAAATTTACTGACTGTGATCCATTCTATTGGATGCCTTGATCAGTCTCAAAATGATTACGTATGTTTTAAAACAGAGAGATGACACGTTGTAAGAAAATGTAACTTTTATAGCGGCACTAGGATCTAGTTATTTGCTGCATATGACTGAATGAATCAAACACCATTTTAAGTGAACTAAAATATCATGGTATCCCTGGAAATTTTGTGAAATGGTTCATGGGATATAGGATGTAGACTAGTATTAAACTGTCAGCATTCAACTGAATTGAACCTAATTAATATGATGTCCCTTGAAGATGCATCTTATAAGCCTTGTTTTTCCTTGTGTATATCATGACCTTTCAACAGTAACACTGCCAGCAGCTAATTTTGTTCTGTTGGAAAATAACACAAACACTGCAACAATTATTAACTCAAATTTAGTTTTAGAAAAGACTTTAATCAAATTTCCACAAACATTTATTAATGTCACAATTCACTGTCATTAAATTTTGAAAATGTTCACTATATGCAATCCAGTTCCTCTAAGATATTAACCTTCATTAATAATTTTATCACAAAAAATGAATGATCTGTAATATCTGGCTGTCATGCAGCTTCAGTGCAGTAAGGCAATATTTTTAAGTAAGCCATGCAAACCATTTTAATTTTGATGGTGTTCGGCTACAACAACCTAGGAATTCCTTATGCATTTTAGTAACTACACATTTAAATGAATCAGTTAAGCCTTTCAATTAGAGTAAACAAAAATATCTGCTCTAATACATTGTGAGTATTCTAATAAATATACAAATAGTTATTCTGACACATGGTTGAGTCTGCTTCCATAACTGATGGGTCAGCACGGCTCACTAGGCACTAGGAGCTACTTGATCAAGTAGTAGTGGTTCTAAGGTCAAGAAACCCAACAACGCCTGGGATAGGCGTGTGCTGACCACACGGCCCTCCATACTGCATCCAATGATGCCTTTGGCAGAAGATGACATAGCAATCAGTCAAGCCCGATTGGTCCATTTAGGGCCAGTGTGTGGAACTTTACCTTGCACAGTGTTAAGCCAACATGCAGCTGGAGTCTTAAGTACTAGAAAATCCTATGCAGTTTAATGTTTAGTATCAATCTTGTGAAACACGTGCTTCTGCTGGAATGTTTCAATTGAAGACTGCTGCGGTGTCTATGAGTTAAGGGGAGAGTCTACGAGTTAAGGGGAGAAAGGTTCAGTGTTCATGGTGAGGGAAGCTACTGGCTGGCTAGCACCCCGACTGCTGACTAACCAACAGTCCTCTATATGGTCTCCTTTGCAGATACAATGCACTTGGTTAACGAGCACTTAGGGTGCCAATAGCTCTTACACTGCATGCTGCTGTTGGCAGTTTGTCTCCATTGGTGAAAGACAATTAAAACTGTTAAATCTAATGACTTGTTTCTGCGGAAAATATGAATTGATTACTTTTGTTTTGAACTTGGAGAGCACGAGACTGATGATTATTGATCTGGCTATCATGGATTGTTAGGTTGGTGACTGGTTTTTGTGTTTATTTCTTGTATCGTACCTATCTCGGAATGACAGGATTCCTTGGGAGATTGTTTCATAATCCAATGATACAGCAAGCTTGTTAGTTGGCAAAGCCAATACATTTGAGTGTAAGAAAACTGGTTGTGGTAATGATCTGATCTGCGGCATAGCCCGATGATCGCTGCAAAAACTTTGTGGGGTATTTTCAGAAGGTCCCCATTTCCATTGTTCATGGTGAGGGAAGGTACTGGCTGGCTTTGGTATTGGTTAGGCAGGAACACGAAGACGTATACTGAACAACATTTTCTCACTGGTTTCGCTATCGTATCCAACCAACAACTAATGATTTATCATGTTCACCTTCTTTCATTCACCACACAAACAGTTATCAACAGAAGTATATAACACAAAAGCTGCCAACACCATAAGTGCATTTTTGCCAAGCTCTTTCCCAGAATTCTCCTAAAACCTTCCAAGGTCTTTCTTTCACCAATTTTTGCTGTGATTCCACTTCATATCACTTCACTTCAAAGTACTATCACTAAGGATCCAATCAACAGCATCAAAGAGGCTCTCCAAAACGGCAAAATATAACAGAAAGATCATCAGTCCTCAGTCACAAATGCGGTTTTATTTAAGCTTCTTAATACCAAAAGGGGGGGGGGGTGGGGGTCATTTACTTTGAGCCTCTGTTTTGAAATTATCATAATCTAGTCTGCTACCTTATATTTTAAAATTTTGAAAAAAAAAAAGTTTTTAATGATTTCTTATATCATATTCCACAACTGCTTACAATTTTTCAGTCAAATTTAACCAAAAAATTTAAGTCTTAATAGTGAATGTGACTTTCTGCAGCAAATTTCTTATTCATATTTTCAGGTTCAGGGCCAATCTTACACATCTATATAACTTTAAAAGGTTTGTTGTGAATGAAAATCAATGACAATTAACAGAACTTGTATTTATAATTTTCATTGCAATAGGATCTGCAGCTGTGACAAGCACTGTGATTTTAATGCAGGAGCAAGGCATATCGCTAGATATACTGAGTGCATTATAACTTGATATATGGACATTTTTAGTGGTACAGTAAATTGTATCATGTACACTATGTGAACAAAAGTATCCAGACACCTGGCTGAAACTGACTTACAAGTTCGTGGTACCCTCCATTGGTAATGCTGGAATTCAGTATGGTGTTGATCCACCCTTAGCCTTGATGACAGCTTCCACTCTCACAGGTCCTGGAAGGTTTCTTGGGGAATGTCAGCCCATTTTTCATGGAGTGCTGCAATGAGGAGAGGTATCGATGTCGGTCGGTGAGGCCTGGCATGAAGTCGGCGTTCCAGAACATCCCAAAGGTGATCTATAGGATTCAGGTCTGGACTCTGTGCATGCCAGTTAAGGGATGTTATTCTCGTATAACCACTCTGCCACAGGGTGTGCATTTTTAACAGATACTTGATTGTGCTGAAACATGGAATCACCATCCTCTAATTGCTCTTCAGCAGTGGGAAGCAAGAAGGTGCTTAAAACATCAATATAGTCCTGTGCTGTGATAGTGCCACGCAGAACAACACGGGGTGCAAGCCCCCTCCATAAAAAACATGACAACACCATAACACCACTGCCTCCAAATTTTACTGTTGGCACTTCACAGGCTGGCAGATGACGTTCACCGTGCATTTGCCATACCCACACCCTGCCATAAGATTGCCACATTGTGTACCATGATTCGCCACTCCACGCAATGTTTTTCCATTGTTCAATCATCCAATGTCTACGCTCCTTACACCACGCGAGACGTCATTTGGCACTTACCAGTGTGATGTGTGGCTTGGAGCTGCCGCTCGGCCATGAAATCCAAGTTTTCTCACCTCCCACCTAACTGTCGTAGTACTTGCAGTGGATCCTGATGTAGTTTGGAATTCCTGTGTGATGGTCTGGATAGATGTCTGCCTGTTACACATTACGACCCACTTCAACTGTCAGCGGTCTCTGTCAGATGAGGTCAGCTCGTACGCTTTTGTGCTGTACGTGTCTCTTCACATTTCCACTTCACTATCACATTGGAAACAGTGGACCTGGGGATGATTAGGAGTGTGGAAGTCTCATGTAAAGATGGATGACACAAGTGACACTCAATCACCTAACCACGTTCGAAGTCCGTGAGTTCCGTAGAGTGCCCCATTCTGCTCTCTCGTGATGGTTAATGGCTATTGAAGTCGCTGATATGGAGTACCTGGTAGTAGGTGGCAGCACAATGCACCTTATCTGAAAAACGTATGTTTTTAGGGGTGTTTGGATACTTTTGATCACATAGTGTATGTCCTTGCTCCTATGAATGCACGTAATTGTAAGAAAATAATTCATAAAAGGTTTTTCACTATTTTAGGAGCACATTACTTTTCAGCAATTGTTGTAAAGCTTGTATGTATAAAGCCAATGTTTTTAACATGCTTTCACTAGGAAGCTTATAATTATTTTACAGAAATATGTTAATTAACATATATATATATATATATACATATGCTCTCAATTACATTTAATTATCATTCATAATTGTTGTAAATATGACTTATGTAATTAATTTAAAATAACTTTTAACTATTCATTCTGTTATTGTGGGAACATGTCATTTTTAAGTAGTTGTTACAAAGATCTTACATACAAAATCAATCACAGTACTCTAATGAAACAGTACTGAAAACTATGAGAGTCACGTAAAAACTGCTTTATGGTTACGTGATTTTTGCATTACAGTCATATTTAGTAATGAGTGTTGTGACAATTATACATTCTACAGTTCTGTAATGTTTCATGGTAGAACTGGCAAAAAATTGCATAGGAATTTTCCATTTTACAGGTGTTTTCGCTAATTTAAAATTCTGAATACTGGTTGTTTAGACGAATGCAAATTTCAATTTCTTCAGTTACATCCATGATTTTTGCTTCCTATAACTTATTTAATAATTGAAGTGATTCGCCTATGTTAGGTATTTTGTGGTTGGTATCTTGTTTTCGCTAAGAATCGTGGTTTCTTTAGGTCATGTGCTAACTTCCCGTCCTGTTTGTCCAATAGAAAATTTTGAGCGTTTTTCACAGTTAAATATGTAGATTCCTGATTCTGAAAATGATTCTGATTTCTGGGGTATGTGCCTCAAAAATCTTAGGTAGATTGTTAGTGCTCCTGTAGCTAGTGGGTAATTTTGTATTCTTAAAACATGATTTTAGAATAACTGTTATTTACAGTCATGTTTCGATATGACATAGGTCTTTCTCAATTTTTTATTTTTCCAGTGTTAAGTTGATCAGTCTGTGTATCATAGAATGAAAACTTGATGCATCTAACATGTATATGAACATTCCAGTAAATGAAATTACTGAAATCATTAAAAACAACCTTTACAAATTTAAGAAAATCACTGAAGCAGAAGGTTGTGAAACAGTAGAGCTTCTAAAATACTTCTCATTGCAGAAAAAAATTTATCTCCAAGAAGATGGGGTAACAATTGGTTCATGCCTAGTGGATACATTGGCTGACATTTTCATTAACAATACTGACGAAAATTTTTTAATAAGTTCACGCAAACAGTAAAAAAAAAAAAAAAAAAAAAAAAAAAAAAAAAAAAAAAAAAAAAAAAAAAAAAAAAACAACAACTTTATTACTATAGATGTGCCAAAGACATTTTAATCCTATCTGATGGCACAACAGAAATGAGTAATGTCCTGTATTCACATTTCAACAGTTCACATCAAAAAATTAATTTTAGTGTGGAAACGTAGAAAATAAGAGCATTAACTTTTCGGATTTAAAAATTTCAAATGAGAAATCTGAACACACATTCGATATTTTTCCTAAACCAGTGTCAACAGACATAATTATCCACAGCCAATCATGCCATCCAAGAGCCCACAAGCTCGTATATTTTCGCTCTATGATACACAGACTGATCAATTTACCTTGGAAAAAGAAAAATTGAGAAAGACTCAGAGCTTCTCCAAATATAACTATAAATAACAGTTATCCTAAAAACTTAGTCGACACACATTCTAAAGAAAACCATCAAACATTCGATAACCCCATAGATGAAATAAATTTAATTAGAGACACAAACAAACAACAGAAAAATGAAGTTCTTGTATGGGCATATCGAGGTATTGTTTCCAACACAATTATTTGGTGTTTCAAGAGTACAAAATTACACACTAGCTACAAGAGTACTAATAATCTACAAAGACTACTGAGGCACATACCACAGAAATCAGAGCCATTTTCACAATCAGGGCCATTTTTCACAATTAGGAATCTACAAAATTAACTGTGAAGTGTGTGTGTGTGTGTGTGTGTGTGTGTGTGTGTGTGTGTGTGTTTTTGGAATTTATAGGAACTCAACTTTGAGGTCATAAGCGCCTTTACAGTTATCAAAACAAACTAATGAGGAGATAAACTCAGAAACTTTTGCACACTGATCAAGTGACTGTGTGGTTGCTTTGAGTGCACCTCATATCCACTAAAAGAAATTAGAAAGAAGGAAGGTAGCTATACATCAAATTAAAACACAGAAAAAACAAAACACAGAAGAGCTAAAAGAAAGGCACAGGAAAATATGACTGTCTGACCACTTACAAAATACTTGGGTGAGTCAATCACCCTGTTAACAAATTAAAACATCTCCCTAAAATCTTGTTAAAATTTTTGGACAATTCACAAAACTTTAAAACTTGAACCACATTCATTTGAATGTTAGCTAAAATGGAGTGCAGATCCATTGGCAAATCTGCCGCATCCTGCTGGTCGTAAAATAAAACGCAGTCCAATAACATGTGGCGCACAGTGATCTGCACGCGACAAGCACCACACACCAGGATACTGTTGCTGGAGTAAGAATCCATGCATCGTAGGGCTATGACCCATGCAAAACCAAGTAAGGAGAACCTCGTCCCATCGATGTGGCTGGAAGGAAGTACGGCCATGTAGTGGGCATTATGACACGGACCTTGTTGTCAGCCACTTCCAGCTACTTGTTTTCCCTGCGACACATGACTTTGCACCCCAACAACAAGGTGACAGCATGCATGGGGATGGCACACTGAAATACCTGAGGATCACAACACGCCTCCTCGGCTGCTGCATCTGCCCTTTCATTCCCTGCAACACCAAGTGCCCTGGTACACAGCAGAAAGCTGTCTCTTTCCCCAGTCGTTGTAATGGGAGGCAGGCACCCTGGGTTTTCTGGGTTAATTTATCTGCTGGGTATAAACATTGGAGAGAGTGAAGGGCACTCAGGGAATCGAAGCAGATAAAATATTTGGCATTGGAAGAATGTCGCATCTGTTCTGGTGCCTGCAAGACTACATATAATTCTGCATCAGAAACCGTAAATTCTTGAGGCATTCAGATCTTGAGGACACAATCCGGGCAAACAACAGAACAACAAATGGAGTCCCCCTTCTTAGACCCATCCGTAAAGACACTGATATAGTTGTGGTACTCATATAAATGTTACATAATAGGAAATTAAAAACAGAAGTAGAAGTGTGATCTCTCCGGTACTGCACTAAATCTGAAATGACGCTGGGCCTCTGCTGCAGCCACGGCAACACATTTAAAAACTGTATTTGGGGTTGTATTTGCTCCACATCGAGGGACTCCAACACACGCTGCGCGCAGATCCTGAATGGCATTGTGGCTCGTGGATGGTTGGAGAAAAGGCGTTCCAGAGTCGGGTGAGCAACAATACGATATGCAGGTGAAGTCGGAGCTGCAAGGAACTTACGAGCCTGCTGCACCATGAGGAGCTGCTGCTGGATGGTGAGTGGTAGTTCCCCAGCCTCAGCACACAGACTGGATATGGGACTGGTCCTATAAATACCCGTGAGCCGAATCCCTTCATGGTGGACAGTGAGAATGATCCTCAAATAAGAATGTCTTGCTGATCCATACACTGTCCACTCATAGTCCAACTGTGAATGCACGAAAGTCCTATAAAAGTGGAGCAGACATGCTCTGTCCACTCCTCAAGATCTGTGGCGAAGGCACTTGGTGATCTTCAGTGCCTTGAGGATTCTGGTTTTTAGGTCTCTCACGTGTGGCAACCCGACAATGTTGAGTCAAAAATGAGGCCCAGGAACTCTACTAAGTCTCTAAAATGTAGGATGGTGTTCCTCATATGCAAGTCAGGCAAATTAAAAAATGATGAGAATGATTAAAGTGAACAAACACACACACACACACACACACACACACACACACACACACACACACACACACACTTATCTGCAGAAAATGGAAAACCTGTTTTGCCACCCACTCCTCTAACCTGCTCAAAGTAAGTTGCAACTGATGGCTCACTGTTGCAGCACTGGAGGAGAAACAGAAAACAGCAAAATTGTCCACAAATAAGGAGTACTGTACAGGACTCCTTACCGTAGACATGATACTGTTTATGGCTGTGGCAAAGATAGTATCACTTAAATCACTGCCCTGAGGGACAGGGTTCTCCGGCTAAAACTGATCTGACAGTGTGTCACCAAATTGGGTCCTAAAAAACCACTGAGAAAAGAAAGACGATATAAAGCTGAGGAGGTGGGCACGAAAGCCCCATTGACGCAGTTGTGTGGGAATACAGAATCTCCAAGTAGTATCGTATTCCTTACTGAGATCGAAGAATATGGCAATACAGTGATGATTACATAGAAAAGCCTGCTGAATAGCTGCCTCTTGCAGTGTCAAGTTGTTGACAGTGGACCAAAATCACCAGAATCCACACAGAGAGCAGCTACGGAGTTGCCTGGTCTCTAACAACCAGACCAGATGATGGTTAACCATTCGCTCCTAGATCTTTCCTACTCGAAGGGTCCAACAGTTATTGCAGTATTGCCTCATTAAGGCGATACTCTGATAACTACTGGGATATGTTCAGTCCTTTCCCGGTTTGAGGAGAGGTATCAGAATTGCCTCTCTCCACGAGATGGGAAAGTCACTTGTCTGCCACATGAGATTAAAGCAGTTGATGGGGATTTTCTTTGATACAGTTGGCAAATCCTGGTCGTGACCAGGTCAGTTTTACAAGTCTCAGACAGAACAGACTCCAGCTCCCACATGGAGAAAAAATAATTGTACGTCTCAGAATTGGTGGATCTGAAATCCAATTTTCCCCTCTCTACAGTCACATGGTAGTGACAAACTGCCCGATCCTGGCTGGCATTGGCAATAGTTTTAGAAAATATTCAGGCAGTGGCTAAGCCGTGTCTCCGGTTGTTGTTTGTAGATGCCTCTGTTTCAGTACTGTGGGAGTACCAGTGTTTAGGATGCACAACTCTTGGGATATGATGAGGTCTACCAAGACCTGACCCCAAGAGCAAGTGGAGGTCAAGCCTAATGAGACATGGTGAGCATTGAAGTCTCCCAAGAGGAGAAATGGGTGAGGTAGTTGTTCCAGAAGATCTGTGAGGGCCTCAGAGTCTACTGCATCAGAAGGAGGTAAACATAGTGAGCAATATGTGATCCTCTGACACGTGTGAATTTCAAGTTCAACTGTAACTGCTTGCAGATCAGTATCAGGGGGAGAGCAGAGGAGTGGTGTGCACAATTCAAACACAGGAACACCTCCCTTGTCCCTTTCCCCAGTCGGATCATCTTTGCAATAGATGGTATAACTCTGTATGATAGGGGTATCAAACGCTTTAAAATACATTTGCTGCAAACGGATACACACTGGGCATTCCTGTGCTAGGAGCTTCTGTTCCTCCACATGAATTCTGAACCCATTAACATTCCACTGAAGGATGGGAACCATTTATCACAGAGGGGTTGTACTTTCACCCTGTCTTTCCACTTGGGAGGAGAGCCTACGATATGAGGTGGCTGAGCTTTGCGGCAAGATGATTGCCCCAGTCCGACATCAAGTTCCATTTGCTCTGATGAGAAATGAAGAGATATATCAGAAAGGACAAGTTCAACATCATCAGACAGTGGTTTCCTTTCTCTGTTATAGTCTGATGCTTCGACTTGGATTTTCTGCCCTGCGTGGACTTTGGGGCCACAACCGTGGTTGCAGTAACAGCAGCAGCACTGGATGGTGGACCAGGCTGAACCTTCAGATGGGCAGGGAGCTCCACAACAGCAGCAACACAGTCTTGTCTGCAGTCTTGGGTGGAGGTATGGGCTTTGAAATAACTGAGGCAGCACAAGTGCACTGGCAGGCACAGGTACTAATGCTAACACTGGCAACCTCAGTTTGCATAGAAACTTCATGATTGGCAGGCTAGTAAGGAAGAACTGAAAAAAAATGAGGAAGACTAAATGTGCAAATACAAGACTGAATGCAAAATGGCCAAAACTAGACGATGACGTACTGAAATAGATTCAAGGTCATTGTCACAATGGCATTGGAATTAATACAAAAATGATTCAAATACATGCTCATAGCCTAGAGCTACAGTGGAGCTTAACAGACTTTAACAGCAGATTTGAATGGTGGTACAGGTTTATGAAGCATCGTGGACTCCAGCATGCGAACCATTCCATCGCTTTATTATTAAACATTGAAAGGAAACCAGTATGGAGCTAAGCCAAATAGCGAATATGGGCAAAACTCCTCCGACATTTGATGTGCTGAATAACAGAACTGTTTCCATGGAAGGTGCGAAAACTGTAACATCAAAAGCAATTGGACATGAAAAAAAGCACTACACTGTTGACGTTTCATGTTCTGCTTGACAGGACTAAACTTAGTCCAATAATCAATTTCAAGTACACAACAATGCCAAAACCTTCTGAGATATGGCCAGATGGTGTTGATCATGTACATGAAAAGAGTTGGATGGCTGAGGCTGGTACAAAATTATGAATTAACAGGGTGCGGGAGAGAAGGAAAAGAGTTCTCTTCTTGTGCAAGATCAGTTGAGCAGTCATTTGCAAAATTCTGTGAAAGAAAAACTGAGACAGGGAAATACAGAGCTTGCTGTTATTCTGGGAGGACTCACTTCACATTTGTAATCTCCTGATATCTTGATACATAAACCATTTAAAGCATATATGTGAGAGGAATGAAACAAATGGATGAAACCCAACATGAATTCACACTGAAGGGAGCTTCAACACAACTTACAATCAAACAAATGTGTCAGTGAATAAAACAGTCAGGGTACAGAGGGAGAGAAGTCATTATTGTTAAATCTTTCAAGAGGTGCGACATTAAGTAACACTTTTGATGGCAGTGAAGACCATCTTATATAATGAAGAGGGCAACAATGACGAAGAAGAAGAAGAAGAAGAAAGTTCAGATGATGATTTTGAGGGATTTCAAAGGTCAGTTTGGTTTTATAAACTACGAATTTTTTTAAAGTATGGCTTTGCAATCTAATGATAAAAATGTTATTTAAAAAAAAATGTTTAAAAATTAAGGTGTGTCTTAAAAGTCCATAGCATCTTGTAGTCTGTAAAACATGGAATAAATTTTTAGGTGTTTATATTGATAAGAACTTTAACTGGAAGTCCCATGCAACTGATCTTAAACATCTATGTTCTATGACTTTGGCATAATTAACAATATTGGTTTTTTAAATGAAAATGTCACAAAGTTAACTCACTTGCCCTATTTTCATTCACTACCATTTTATGGCTTAACATTTCATTCACTTCTACATATTTCCAGAATGTTTTAGATACATATATTTGATCAGACTTTTACAGAAATGTCATGAAGCATATTATCAAAAGGAAAGGATAGATTGCCACTCACTGTAAACATGACACACTTAGTTGCAGACAGGCACAATGAAAAGAATGTTATGCATTAAGCTTTTGGCAAAAAGACTTAACACACTTACATCGACACAAGCAAGCATACCTCACACACATGACCACTATCTCTGCCTGCTCAGGACAGACAAACTGAAATGCGTCAGAGGGGAACAGCAAACTATAGTGGAGTGGGGAAGGAGGAAGGACAGTAGGGTACAGCTGGTGGAAGAGGGGAGAGTGCTATGTGATGGAATGTGCAAGGACTAGAGGTGGCAGACACATCTACCTTGTGTAGTGTGTCACGAGGCTAAGGGATAGAGAGGGAGGGAAAAAAAGGGAGTAGAAAGAAGAGGAGCACAGAAGGGGAAAAGACTGGTGGGTACTCTAGCAGAGAGCAGTGCACAATGAGGGTGAGAAGACGTGAGTTGGAGGCTCACAGGATAGAGGCAGTAGAAACTGTAGGTCGAGGCCAGGATGATTTCGAAAGTGGAGAATGTTTTGTAAGGATAACTCTCATCAGTAGAGTTTAGAAAAGCTGAGTGGGGGGAGGGGGGAATAAAGATGGCCCATGTTGTAAAGCAGCCATTAAAATAATGTACAACTGCATGTTGTGCAACAGGATGGTCCACTTTGCTCTTGGCAATAGTTTAAGGGTGGCCATTCATCCTGTGAATAGCTGGTTGCTATTCACAGCAATACAAATTGCTGAGCAATGATTGCAGCCGAGCTGGTACAGGATAGGAAGTGATGTGTGGTTGGATTGGGCAGGTCTTGCACATTGGTCTTCCGCAGGGATATGATCCCTGTGGCAAGCAGTGGAGATCAGGCGTTCGTTGTATAGGGATGGACTAGGATTGTGTGGTGGGGCGACACCAGATTAGGAGGGATGGGAAGCATCTTGGGTAGGATATCCCTCCTACCAGAACACGATGACCGATTATCAAAGCCCTGACGATGACGTGGTTCAGTGGTTCCAGTCCATTGTGATATTGGGTGGTCCTTTGCAGGTGGTCCTTGGGGGTGGTGGGAGGATTTGGGGTATGTGGAGATATGGCACAGAAAACCAATTTGCGGACTTGTCCACACACAGACAGGCAGACCAATTCCACTCACAGACAGGCACTAATCCCCAAACCTCGTCCACAGAGAAATTTTCCGTGCCATCCCCACACACCCCAAATTCTCCCACCACCTCCAAGAACCAGCTACAAAGGAGCACCCCTCCCATCAACCACTACCACCCCGGACTGGAACAACTTATCCACATCCTTCTTCAGGGCTTTGATTATCTGTCATCATGCTCTAATATGGTCCCTATGCCACTCCCAAACCCAACCCGTTGTCACAGGGATCAAATCCCTCTGGATGACCCAGGTGCAAGACCAGCCCAATCCACCCACACAGTACTTTCTATTCCAGTCCTGTCACAGGTTTATCCTATCCCATCAGAAGCCAGGGCACCTATGAAAACAGCCAATTCAGCAGCAATAATTGCTCAGCATTATATTGGTGTGACTGCCAATCAGGTACCCACAGGATGAATGTGCCTGTCTGCAACTCAGTGTCATCTTTACACAAAGTGGACCATCCTGTTGCACAACATGTAACTGAACATAATGTGCCTGATTTCAATGGTTCTGGATCCTCCCCTTAATATCACGCTGACCTCAACCTATGGTAACCAACTGTCCCAACATCCTCCTCCCAAAAGTTTCCACCCCATCTGTCCTATCACCTCCTTCTAACTCATGCTTCCTCACCCTCATTATGCACTGTTCTGTGCCAATGCTCCCACTGATCTTCTCCCCTTCTATCCTCCTCTCCTTTCCACCCCCCCCCCCCCCTACCCCCACGTACCTCCATCTTCCCACTGCTGCACCAGGTAGCCTTGTGTGCCACATCTAGTCCCTGCACACTCCGTCAGGCAGCAGTTTCCCCTTCCCCCACCCACACCCTGCTATCCTTCCCCCTTTCCTGCTCCGATGCGAATTGTTGCTCCCATTTGACATGTACCAGTTTCAGTCTGGCCTGAACAGCCAGAGACAGCTTGGTTGGCTGATATGAGAGAAGGGACCAAATAACAAGGGGAAGGAAATTGAGCAGCCCTTTCAAAGGAATCAAGGAAGATCCAAAGAAGAGCGGCGCGTTTCATCACAGGGTTATTTGGTAACCGTGATAGCGTTACAGAGATGTTTAGCAAACTCAAGTGGCAGACTCTGCAAGAGAGGCGCTCTGCATCGCGGTGTAGCTTGCTCGCCAGGTTTCGAAAGGCAGCGTTTCTGGATGAGGTATTGAATATATTGCTTCCCCCTACTTGTACCTCCCGAGGAGATCACGAATGTAAAATTAGAGAGATTTGAGTGTGCACGGAGGCTTTCAAACAGTCGTTCTTCCCGCGAACTATACGCGACTGGGACAGAAAAGGGAGGTAATGACAGTGGCACGTAAAGTGCCCTCCGCCACACACCGTTGGGTGGCTTGCGGAGTATAAATGTAGATGTGGATGTAGATGTAGAATCATCCTGGTATATGCAAGAAGGGACCTGTAAAGTCTACATGAATGCATTGCCAAGGTTGGTGTGGAGCGGGCCAGGGGGAACGGAGATGCCCTGGGAGCTGCCTGTTGTCAGGCGCAACACTCACAAGCTGTGACAAAATGGAGAATTTCACCATCAATCCCTGACCAAAATACATGTCTCCTAGCTAATAGTTTAGTAAACAAAGTTCCCTAATGGCGCTGATGAAGAGGGCATAGAACCTTGTGCTGTAAAGTGGTGGGAATGACTACTCTGGGTGAGAGGTCTTCTGTGGACAACAGCAAAACACCGTCAAAAACAGAACTCGCCAAAAAGTGCTTCAGCAGTTATAATCATATAGGATGAAGTTTACAGCCAGGCAATTGAAGTCAGTGGGTTATCCAAATATTAATTGAGAGGGTTATACAGGGTGTCCCATTTATCTCGACCACCCTAAATAACTGTTTGTCCAGATGCAAATTACAAAATGTTTCAAGCAAATGTTCTTTAGCCATCAGAGGGACATCAATCAGCACAATTCCCTTCATTGTAGCTTTGTTTTTTACAAAGATTTGAACAGCCCTATGACTTTTTTTTAAATAGCACCCTGTATCTTTTATTTGGTAATTCATTTCCTCTTGCAAAGATCTATTCAAAAATGTATCACAGTGTACCATTCACCGAAGCACAACATTATTAATTACATAACACAACATTGACTTTGAGCCCGGGATCACAAACTCATCCACTTGCTGGAGTTGTCAGAAAACAAATCAAAACCGTGTAAAAACATAACACAAAATTGACTTCGACTCTCCTGTACCATTGCTCAGGAGTAGAACATTCAAAGGTGCTCAAAATGGTGACCCTGGACACCAATACACTGGTGCACTTGTTGAATGGAAGGATTATTTACTGCTCCTAGTGTTGCCTGCTGAAGACAATTACGAGCAAGCACAATACATTCCTGCACGTCCTCTGGAGTTGTTGGAATATCACGATAGATAACGTCTTAAATGCATCCTCAAAGAAAAGAGTCCAGAGGATTTAAATCAGGAGACCTAGCAGGCCAAGTAACTGTTCCTCCTTGACCAATCCATATGGCAGGATACCTTCGGTTCGGAACATGACGTGCACACAAGGCATTGTGTGCTGGACATCCATTGTGTTGATACCACATAAGCATTCTGATTCTTAGCAGCACTTCATCCAGAAAAGGAGGAAGAATTTGTCCGAGGAAGCATACGCTGTGCCATTTAGACTACCACTGATGAAATAAGGGCCAATAATTGTAGTACCAAGCATCCCACACCAGACGTTAACTCTTTATTGACGCTGATGTTCCACCTCTCTAAGCCATTGTGGGTTGTCGTAGGACCAATAATGCGTTCCTTGTATTTACCTGTCCTTCATTTGAGAAGGAACATTCATTAGTATATAGAACATTGGAGAAGTAGTTCGGGTTCATGAGGATTTGCTGATGTGCCCACTGACAGAACTGTACATGAATCAGGAAATCATTCCCATGCAATTCTTGATGTAGGTGTACATGGTAAGGATGGATCTGGTGATGTGTAAGAATACGAAGTACACTGGTTTTAGGAATGCTAATCTCGATGACGATTGCATTGTCGTGGGTTGAAACTTCCCGTTTCCTGAAGCGTTGCAACAAGACAAGAAAACATCCGTCGGGAAGGTGGGTTCTTGTCAGGATATCGCTCCCTGTACAGTTTCGCTGCCTAGGTAGCATTTTGCCTAACTTCAACAACAACAACAACAACAACAAAAGAAATGTTATGTCGATGCAGTTTGGAGGAAGGACAGCCTTACTGTATGCCTACTCTACACAACAGTATTTAGAAGGACTAAACTACTGCACTAAATGTACCCGTACATAAGAAAACAGTATTGCAATTAGGCTGTTCTGCTAACTTACATTCCCCATAGAGGAGTAGCATTTCTACCTTCTCTTCGTTGGTGTACAATCTACTCACACAATTCTTCAACTGATGATGGTTGACAGAGTGACGGGTGTGCATTCTACTTATGTTTATATTTGTCCTCTGTCAACGTCAGCATGTGGATGTGTTCCATTATCCCTAGTAGCTGAACTAAGCGCTGGGAGCGCCAACGTCAATGTTGTGTTATTTAATAAACAACATTGTGTTTCAGTGAATGGTACACTGTGATACATTTTTGAATAAGTCTTTACGAGAGGAAATGAATTACCAAATAAAAAATACAGGGTGCCATTTAAAAGAGACATACCGCTGTTCATATCTTTGTAAAAAATGAAGCTACAACGAAGGCAGTCATGCTGATTGATGTTCCCCTGATGGCTAAAGAACATATGCTTGAAATATTTTGTAATTCGCATCAGCACAAACAGTTATTTAGGCTGGTCAAGATAAATGGGACACCCTATATATAGTAATTGTGTAAAAAAGTGGCATACACACTGAAAGAATCTAGATTTTAACCCTTTCAGTCGCTGAGGTTGATGTGATGGTAAGGAAAAAAAAAAAAAAAAAAAAAAACAGTTGGTAAGGAAAAATAGTTGCGCATGGGGTCCAAAGCCTGACAAAGTGGTTTATCGATGCAGCCCTGTTGAACAAACAAAACCACCTGGCAGAGAGCTGGGTTGGTGGCAACAGCAGATGCCATGCAAGAGCTCGTAACTGGGAAACCCTCAACTGTGGCCTGCATTTGATAATCCATATGGAAGCAAAGGAATTCTTCATGATCAAAGTTGCTATCAGCTCTGATACGAAGGCAGGACAAGATGTCTCCACTGGCATGTCTAGATTCAGGTTGAAAATTGGTTTTGTAATTGTAGCAAGATAAGAACAGTGCACAGCATTGGAGGTGGTGTGCTGCTTTGTCAGGCAAGGAAGTGTTAGGGTTAAACAAGGAAACCAAGGTCAGTAATGTGGTGAAATCTGGAGCTATACAAAAAAAAAAAACATGAAGTTTCTTGAGCTTGGACTATGGCAAGAGCCTTTTTTTCCAACTGAAAGTAATGGTGCTGGGACGGAGTATGAGATATAGAGGCAAAGGAAAAAGATCATTCAGAGCTGCCAGCATATCAGCATGCTAGGACTGCGTCGAGGCCATATTGTGAGGTGTCAGTCACCAAAACTATGAGCTGGCCTGGAGAGAACTTAGCTAAAAAGAGGGGCTGAGAGTAGTTTGGATTTCAACATTCGAAAAGTACATTCGGAATCTAGGCACCATCTAAAAGGTCATTCTTGCATAAAATGGCATGCAACAGGTGGCCCAATATGGCTGCCCTAACAGAAATGGCTGAATCTCCTTTGTGGACAAGGGACAAGGCATAGACGTAGCAGTAGATATGTGGTCTGGTAGTGGGAAAACCCCATTCCGCGAGGCCTCGAACCCCAAATAAAATATAGAAGGTTGGAAAAAAAAAGGGAGAGAGAGAGAGACAGAGAGAGAGACAGAGAGAGAGAGAGAGAGAGATTTCATGAGGTTACACCATACGCCTGCTGACTGTAAGACAGAAAACGAAGTGCACAAATTTTTCACGCAATAGGCTGTGGAGGAACCCATAACAACAATGTCACCCAGATAATTAATGCAACCCAGGAAAGTCATAGTCAATTGCTCTAAAAATCAGAAAATAGCAGAGGCACTAGCCACACCAAATGGAAGAGCCACATTCAAAACCAGGACTCACTGAGACTCTTCACCCACACAAATCTGCAGATACACTTTGAGGAAAGTACTGGGCACCTGATATTTTCGCCAACAGTTCCTCCTGGTATGGAAGAGGATACGTATCCATAACCGACTGCGCATTGACAATAGTACTAAAGTTGCCGTAGAGGCGAAGTTTCCCTCAAGGTCTCCAAAACACAATTAGCAAAGATGACCATCCACTAGCCGTAACAGGTTGCACCCCCTCTAGAGACTGAAATCGGTCCAATTCTGCTTTTACTTGAACTTTCAGGACTACAGAAACAGAACAACAAAAGTGAGGCCAAGCTGTGGATTTCAAAGAGATATGAGCAGAAAAATTCATAGCACATCCTTTATCTTCTGCAAACAAGGCCAAAAACTCCTCACACAGTGTTTCCAACACAGTACCTGATCAGAATGAAGGTGAACTGTATCGGTGATAGAAAATCCAAATACCTGAAATGCATCCGTCCTAAACAGGTTATCAACACTGGCATCAGCTACCACTAAAAATGTTATGGAGCGAACCACTGGTTTGTAAGAGACAGATGCCACACGTTGTCCCAACAGTGCAATGTTCCGTTTGTTGTAAATGAAAAGCTTCCGCGTGATCGGTGGCAACAGTGGCGAGCCTCAACTCCTATAGGTTTAAGAATTTAATAACATCACTGCAGCACCTTTGTCGACCTGTAGCCGGAAAAACACTTAACTCAATAAACAACTTGGGTGAAGCCACATGTGTTGGAGTCACACAATTTAAGTCTATGATCCTATCCTGAGCAACCTTTGACAAACGACACAAGGAGGTGATGTGGCCTTTCCTCTGGCAAGCATTACAAGTAGGCCAGCGATTAGGGCATGCTGAACATATGTGCTGGACAAAACATAAAGGGCAAGATGGAAATAGAAAACACTGACTCTGGCTCTGGGGCAGTTGTAGTTGCTTGGTTGGGCATTGTTCAGCTCAACAGTGGGCCTGCATGTTTACCATCATCACTGCTGCTTCCTCATGTAATCTATCTGTCATCCTAGTGGGCACATCTTGTGACACTACTGCAACCTTGTCCTACACTTCAATTTGGTCAATCACTTCCCGAGAAACTGAAAGATTGTGCTATTTGCGGAACTTCTGCCAACGACCCCCCCCTCCCTCCCCCCCCCCCCCTCCTACACAGAGTAAAGCCTTCTGGCACACTTCCTTGTCTGAAGCTAAACAGACAGTACCCTGTCCATCAATAGAAGCCAAGAATGTGATCACAGCCAAAGTAAGCTGTTTAATCAGGGCCTGTAGCATGGCGTCCATAATGAATTAACCTGATAAAACCGAACTTAAAGATTGCACATACGGAAATCATTCCAAGTTTGTCGCCAGTCATGTAATAACCAAGAAATATTGAAGCTGGTCCAAGTAACATAAATATGGCTTCATTTGTGAACTGCTGAACAATAATGGAAATAAGACTCTCATGGATTCCCATGCAACAAGACACAGAATGCTGACTTGAATGGCACCACTGGAAGAACAGAAAAGAGAGACTGTTAGCATTGCTCTGCATTTATGTACACATGCACTAGTAGCAGACTACAGCATGCAGTACCAGTAAACAAATCCAATGATAAACTTGCACAGGAGAAGGAGACAAGGGTTAACATGTATAAGTTTTCATCACAGGTGCAAGTTGCTCCTGGAGGTCTTAGTTGGTAAGAATGTCACCAAAGAAAGCAATAATCTGTGTTTGACCCTCGGGCTTTAATAAAGCAATGTGAGCATTCTAGGAATGTAAACAGTCAACATTATATCAGTACCCTACACCCCAATAGTAGAGATGCTGTCTCTCATTACTATGAGTAACTTACTTGGGCACTGTGTGAAGTACCAGAGGCTGGAAGGGCAAGGGAAATCTTGTGCTGGTCTCAGATTTCCACCAGGAAGGCACACCCCTAGACCTGTACCTGAACCATCATCACACCATCCACAAGCTGGATCTTCTCGACAATCTGCACATGTGGCGAAGAAGCTGCAAGAAGATTTTCCTGAAATTCAGAAAAAATTCATACATAAACATTTTCTTAGTCCAAAATACTTCATTTCTAAGGGTGTGAGGGATCTATCGGTAAGTTTCAATACATTAAATATTTGACTGCTGACACACTGATAAAGCATACACCAGAATCATACCTGCATTCAGTTTTTCACTGGGATGACTAAGTGGTCTGGGAACTGAGGAAGCCAATGAGGTTCTTCAGTGGTTTTGCTGAATATGCAGTAGAGATAGGAAGTTAGCAGAACAGGCATGGGAAAGTGCTACCCTTCAGGCTGAACTAAATAAGACTACATAAGATCTGAACTGTTTAGGAAAGGGGAACAGGGCAGAGGGGTGAAAATGACAACACATAATGGATGGAACAGGCTTAGTACTTCTTCCAGCAGCTTTGTTCTTTGTTGTAAACATGAAAAAAAAAAGCCTGACCTGTTTCTTTAGGTCATGACTGATGGACCTCCAGCAGATGTAAGTGCCGACAAGGCACACCAGACTTCCAGTAAGAAGCTGAGAAGTAAGTACGCACGGAAACCAGTAAGTAGTAAGAAAGTTTTGTTTCCAGGTAGTTCTCATACTAGAAGTGTAGGACAGTTGTCACAGGATGAATTAGCACTGAAATAGCAGCTGACTTTATTTATTTATTCATTTTTCCTGGTGCTGGTCTGGATTAGGTAACAGGGGTTTTAACTCTGCACAAATTTCATCAAAGAAAATATCTTGGTTTTACTGCGCAATAGTGTTGACTGGCATTTCTAGTACCATGTGGAGTGTGAGAGATCTGGTAAACAGTGTGCGTGTGTGTGCGGCGGGGGGTGGGGGTTGGGGGGGGGGGGGGGGGGTGGAGGCAGCGAGGGAAGGAGGGGGAAGGTAGAGGTTAGGATAGAAACAAACATTCAGTTTGAGAAAGAGACTAAACAGCGCAATTCAAATTATTCTCTCCAGATAACATTTCTGTCAGTGTGAAATGCCAGCTATATATATTGTAGCAGAATATTCAGAGGCTGCTAGTCATCAAACCTAGCTGACCTAATCTGCTTCTTTGAACACCGTGTAATCAATAGTAGACAACACACACACACACACACACACACACACACACACACGACTGCAGTCTCTGGCAACTGAAGTCACAGTTGCAAGAGACTGCAGTCATGTGTGTGTGGGTTGCATTTGCGTAAAAAGTTCAAATGGCTCTGAGCATTATGGGACTTAACTTCTGAGGTCATCAGTCCCCTAGAACTTAGAACTACTTAAACCTAACTAACCTAAGGACATCACACACATCCATGCCCGAGGCAAGATTCGAACCTGCGACCATAGCAGTCGCGCAGTTCCAGACTGTCGCACCTAGAACCGCTCGGCCACCCCGGCCGGCTGCATTTGTGTGTGTGTGTGTGTGTGTGTGTGTGTGTGTGTGTGTGTGTGTGTGTGTGTGGTTTATTTTTGATAAAGGCCTTGCTGGCAGAAAGCTTATTTGTGGCATGAAACTTCCTGGCAGGTTAAAACTGTGTGCCGGACCAAGACTCCGAATCAGGACCTCTGCCTTTCGCGGGCAAGTGCTCTACCATCTCATTCTTATTTGTTTGTTGTGCCTATTTGCGACTCAGCATCTCTGCTGTATGGTGAGTAGCAACTTTTCTTTTCATAATATTGTTACATTCAATCCTGGATTTTCCATTGTTCAATGTAATCACTAGTATAGATTTGTTAAGGGTTACAGGATTTACGTTAGCATCTCACTTCTGTACAGCAGAAATTGAAACAGGAGGAGTTGCCACATTCATCAGAAATTGTCATATTTATTTTTATTATCTATTTCATTAATGTAAAAGTATGCAACAGGAGTAGAATTTCATGACAAATCCTTTATAATAGTAAGTTTACACTGAGCATCGGCAAAAAATAGAAATCTGTTCATGCATCACCTTGAAGCTCTATTGGTCTACTTAACCATAAAGAAAAATGTAATAGTGACTGCTGGTGACTTTAATACAGACTTTCTTAGAAATTCTTCTAGTGAGAATTTATTGCAGTTGTTAACATTTGCGTCTAACTTTATCCCTAATGTAAACTTCTCAACTGTGGTAGTTAACTGCTCAAAAACATCTGTGCCCCTACATGACACCAGCTGCATGCACAATGCCAGTGTTGTAGCTTAGCAAGTGGACTATGTTGGGGTTGTGTCAGGTGGGATGGGTGGATGGAGAGGAAGGTGGGAGGAAGGAAGAGGGGGAGAGGGTGGGAGTGGGGGTTGGTGGCTAGTGGCTTGGGGGAAAGCAACCAGTTTGCCGACTATGAATGTGGGAGGAAGGGGTGGCAGATGCGTGGCTGGGTGGGCATATGATTCACAGGTGTCCGAGTTTGGGGAGCAGTGCTCATTTAAGGTGATATGTGAATATGAAATGGGAGGTAGTGATGGGATGGAAGAAGGGGAATCTGTGGGTTGAAGGGTGTAGGGACAGTGCATTACCGGATATTGAGGCCAGGTCATTTATGGGACAGAAGGATGAGTTGCAAGGATAATTACCATTTGTATAGTTCAGAGAAGCTGGCTACAGAGTGAAGGATCCACATGGACTGAGTTACGAAGCAGCCACTGAAACTGAGCATGTAATGCTCAGTTGTACGTTGTGCCACCAGATGGTCCACTTTGTCCTTGGCAACAGTTTGGCAGTGGCCATTCATTCTGGTGGACAGCTGGTTGGCAGTCATACCATCATAAAAAGCCGTGAAATGTTTGCAGCACAGTTGTTATGTGACATGGCTGCTTTAACAGATGGGTAGGCCTCTGATGGGGTGGGATAAGCTTGTGATGAGTATGAAATGCTGGGTGGTCTTGGCAGGTCTTGCACCTTGGTCTTTGCAGAGATATGATCCCTGTGGCAAGGGGTTGGGAGTGGGAATAATATAGGGATGGACTAGGCTGGGTGGGAAGATGATGACCACTTTAGGAGGGGTGGGAAAGATCTTAGGTAGGATGTCCCTAATTTCAGCACATGATGATAAGACAATCAAAGCCCTTACGAAGGAAGTGGTTCAGTTGTTCCAGTCCAAAGTGATATTAGGTAACAATGAGAGTGCTCCTTTGTAGCTGATTCTTGGGGCTGTAGAAGGCTTTAGGTTGTGTAAAAATATGGCATGGGAAATCTGTCTGCAGATTTTTTAGTGTGGAAGGGATGACAGCTTTCAAAATTCAGGGACTGTTGGTGGTTAGTGGGTTTAATGATGACAGAGGTGTAGATGGTGCCATCAGCGAGGTGGAGATCAACATGCAGGAAGGTGTCACACTGGACTGAGGACGACAGGGTGAAGCAAGATGGGAGAGAAGGTGTTGAGGTTGAGAAGGAATGATGATAGGGTATCTTGGCCCTGAGTGGAGATGACGAAAGTATCAATGAATCTGAAACAGGCTACAGGTTTGCAGTTTTGGGAGGCTAGGAAGGTTCCCTATAGATGGCCCGTAAACAGGTTGGCATTTGAGGGTGCAGTGTTGCAGATTTAATTGTATGCCTAATCTTCAAAGAAGTAGTTGTGTGTCAGGATATAGTAGGTAAGGTGTATGAGGAATGATGTAGTGGGTTCTGAGTCTGAAGGACATTGGGAGAGGTAGTGTCTGATAGCAGCATGGGCATGGGAATGAGAATGTTTGTGCATAAAGAGTTGGCATCAACAGTGATGAGTAGGGATCCAGAAAGTAAAGATGGTGGAGAATTGGTGAAGGTAGTGGTTAGTATCTTTGATGTGCAAGGCTAGGTTGATCTTTCTGCCAAACAAGCACAGAAATCCTTTCTCTGGGAGCACAACAGCCAACAAACCGATTTCCTGTGTTGTATCCTCACACTCCCTGTCCTCCCACCGTGCTCAAGAATCAGCTACAAATAAGAACCCCCACCCCCCCCCATCCCCCACCCCCAACCTTGTAACCCAACGTCTCCAAGGACTGGAACAACTGAACCACATCTTTTGTCAGAGCTTTGAGTATCTATCATCATCATGCACTGAAATGAGAGAAATCTTACCCAACATCCTTACCACCAATCCTGAAGTGGTAGTCAATTGCCCACACAACCTACACAAAATTATCATCATCATCATCCATCCATCCCCAGGCCAGTCTCAATCCAACCCTTGCCACAGGAATCACATCCCCATAGAGCATCCAGGTGGAAGACCTGCCCAATCTAACGACTTAGCAGTTCCTACTCCATTCCTGTTACATGCTTACACTATCTCATCAGAGGCAACACTACCTGTGAAAACAGCCATGTGGTCTATCAATTAGCTGCAACCATTGTGACACTTTCTACACTGAAGAGCCAAAGAAAATGGTACACCTGCCAATATCACGTAGGGCCCCGCGAGCACGCAGAAGTGTCGCAGCATGGTGTGGCACAGTCTCTACTAATATCTGCAGTAGTGTTGGCGGGAACTGACACCACGAATCCCGGAAGGCTGGCCATAAATCCAGGCTATATGCTATAGGTTTGCAGTTTTGGGAGGCTAGGAAGGTTTCCTATTGATGGCCCGTAAACAGGTTGGCATTTGAGGGTGCCGTGTTGCAGATTTAATTGTATGCCTAATCTTCAAAGAAGTAGTTGTGTGTCAGGATATAGTAGGTAAGGTGTATGAGGAATGATGTAGTGGGTTTTGAGTCTGAAGGACATTGGGAGAGGTAGTGCCTGATAGCAGCATGGGCATGGGAATGAGGATGTTTGTGCGCAATTGAGAAGTTTAGTGAATTTGTGCCTCCAGTTATTTCGAATTTTCAAATGTTATCCGGCATCAATAGCAAGAAGATGATCAACAAAAGTGCTTCGCAAAGTTTCAAGTCTAGTGCTACGCAAAAAACCTGCAGTGAAAAATCATCCAAATCAAAATGTAAGTGTGTAACATGTGAAGTCCATCCTGACAAAGCAAAACTAGTTGAAACTATTAATTCGTTGCAAGAAATTGTGCGCAGATCCTTGGCAGAAAACAGAGTGTTAGCTGATAGACTCAAATGTCTTGAAAATGATCATGGAAAACTAAAAACCGCCGAGCAGGGCGTAAGTGAATTCGACAGAAATAAAGTGTACACAGTAACCGATGATTCCGTCGCCATTTCACATTTTCCAACACATTCTGGGTGTACCGGTAACGCTAACCATAGCGCAATCATTTCGTCGTCTTTAGTAATAAATTCTCCTGCGATGCTCCAAAAAACGGTAGGCCTATCAACAAAAGATCAAATCGTGCACCATCTGAAAGAAAAGCCTGTTATTAATAAAAATGTGGAACCTACACAACAGAGTCCGTGTAAAATAAAGTGTGCAGATGTCGTAAATAGTGTTTCTTCTTCAGTAATAGCTCAAAAAAACAAATTCGATATCCTACTACAAAACGATGGTCATTGTGAAAAACAAACTTCTGCTGCATACAATAAACTTGCTCCCAAGACCGCAAAGTTAACCCAGGTTCATAGTTATCAAAAAAGGTTACCGAATGTGCAAAAACAGACTATATCTACACAGCAAAAACACGTTTCAAAACCTTCTAGCCCCAAAACTGTGATGAACAAAAAAATTTGTGTGCTTGGTGACAGTCATGGACGTGGAATTTCAGCACTATTGAAAGATAAATGTAATTTAATGGTAACAGGTTTTGTGAAGCCAGGAGTGCAGTTTTGTGAGGTAAATAAACTAACAAACTCTACTGATGTATCTCACTTAAGTAATTGTGATTTTGTCGTGCTTCTAGGTGATTCAAACGATATATATAGGAATGAAACAAAAGGATTTGCAAAAGAAATGAAGGAATGCTTAAACAACCTATTACATACAAATGTACTCATTGTTAACATTCCTCATCGTTATGATTTGCCTTCCTGGTCCTGTGTCAACCAAGAAATTTGCATTGCACACAAACTGATTTCAGAAATATGTTCTACATTTCATAACGTAGAGATGATTGATACATACAATTTAGGAAGAAGATTTCATACCGCTCATGGACTACATTTAAATATGTTAGGAAAAGACCAAATAGTAGAAAAACTCCGAAATCATATCCTGAAGAATCAGCCCCAAGTATCAAGATCGCCAAACAACCACAAATTACAAAATGGTTTAGGCCAAAAACAGAAGCTTTGATGGAAGCAGAACTGTGTCAACCACTCAAAACCATCTCTGCTACTGAAAATTGCGTGCAAGAAGCCACACACAAAAATAAAATCAAGGCCAATTTTTTAGGGTAAGTGCTGTGTCAGAAATACCTTTAGAAAAGAAATTAATTAAACCCTTAACTGAAAAGTCACAAAGTTCATCATTTCTTGTATTACACTATAATGTCCACTCATTCAGAAATAAGATTCAAATGCTGGAAGTGTTACTTCAGTCTCAAATAAATCCAGATGTAATATGTATTACCGAACACTGGCTGTCTAAAGAAGAAATTCAGTCAACCTCTATTCCAAGGTACTCATTAACAAGCTTCTCTTGTAGGAATTTCTCCACACATGGCGGTACTGCCATATTTGTAAAGGACCAGATAAAATTCAGTGAGGTAGGCCTAGATGAACAGATTGCATTATCTGAAGATAAGGAATTTGAGGTTTCTATGGTTAAGCTGCCTGAACTAAACTATATAATTATAAATGTATACAGAGCACCAAGTAGTAATATTCCAAATTTTATGACCAAATTAGAAGTTCTGCTGAATAGTGTCAGCTCATTAAATATGAGAATAATACTTTGTGGCGATTTTAACATTGATTTATCAAAAAACAGTAATGCTAAACTTGATTTGTTAAACATGACCAAATCCTTTAATATGATCCCCACAATACACTGTCCAACAAGATCAACAGAGCATACTGATTCAATAATTGATCAAATCTTCATAACTAATACTGGTTACAAATTCACTGGTGAAGTACTGAGCATGGGATACAGTGACCATGATGCTCAGCTACTGAGCGTTGACATGGAAAATAGTAAAATCAGCCCCAAAAAAGTATTTCAAAGAAGAAACTTTTCAGATGGCAATATTAGGATTTTTAACTTCCTATTAGCTAAGGAAAATTGGGACAGTGTTTACATGCAAACAACTGTTGATAATATGTTCTTAAGCTTCCATAACACCTTCCTTCATTACTTTAATACAGCATTTCCTTTTGAAACAAAAACTTCAAGCAATCAAAATAGAAAGTCGTGGGTAACAAAAGGAATCAAAATTTCTAGTGAGAGAAACAGATTTCTCCAATATTGCTCCAAAAAATACATAGTCACTGAAGAATTTTCTGACTATTATAAAGCCTACAAAAAAACTTATCTTAGAGTGATTAGACAGGCAAAACTTTTATGGAATGACAATTTCATAAGAAACTCTTCAAACAAAATGAAAGCTATGTGGAAAGTTATTAAAAAAGAAACTTGTAGTTCAACACCTAAAAAGGAAAACATTTCTCTAACACTAAATGACTCTAAGGTCACAGATCCATATGCAGTTGTAAACAAGTTCAATGAATATTTCACCTCACTAGCAGAAGATCTCATTCAGGCAAACTGCAAGGTATCGTTCTTCAATTCCACCAATACGTCAAACAGCACTAATGCTACAATGTTTGTTTATGAAACAAACCCTGATGAAATTATGAACATAATAAAATTGTTACGCAATAAAATCTCTAGTGGCTATGATGAAGTACCTGACCTCATATTAAAGGTGTGTGCTCCCCATATAGTAGAGCCATTATCAACCATCTACAACCAATCATTAAAAACTGGCATTTTTCCAGATGCTCTCAAAATAGCTAAAGTCTCACCATTACTAAAGAAAGGTTCCCCTGATTTAGTATCCAATTATAGACCATTATCCATATTAAGCATCTTTTCAAAAATCCTGGAAAAACTTTTTTATGACAGGCTTATAAATTTCATAAAAAACCACGCACCAATCAGCATTCAACAACATGGTTTTGGTAAATCTTTATCCACCCAGACAGCAATTTTTGAACTGTTGGACCACATACTGAAATCAATTGACTAACATAATATAGCTGCAGGTATCTTCTTAGATCTCTCTAAAGCCTTTGACATACTAGATCATAAAATACTGCTTGCTAAATTGGAAAGAAGAGGAATAAGAGGTGTGGCTCACAACTGGCTATGCTCTTACCTACAAAACCGCAGACAGAAGGTATCACTTCAATACGATATTAATGTACAGAATAAAATAAATAACACAGTTTTCCTCTCGGAGGAAAGAACAATAAGATATGGTGTTCCCCAGGGTTCTGTTCTAGGGCCATTACTTTTCCTCATTTACATAGATGATCTTGTTGAACGTATGAGCCCACAAAAAACTATCCTGTTTGCTGATGATACAAGCATAGTGTTGACTGGATCTAGCCCTGAATCCCTTCAGACAATATCTGATAACTCTATGGAAAAACTTTCTGAGTGGTTTAACAAAAATGGCCTAATTGTTAATAGTGGGAAAACTGTATGTATCAACTTCCATCTAATTCCCACATCCAGTCAAAAAACTATCCAAGTAAAGTTAAATAACGATAAAATTGAAAATGTAAATGCGACAAAATTTTTGGGTCTATGGGTCCAACAAAGTTTAAAATGGGACACACATATAAACAACTTATCAAAGAAACTCTCATCATTGTGCTATGGACTAAGAATACTAAAATCTACTACAAGTAAATACACACTAATGCAAGCATACCATGCGCAGTTCCACTCATTGCTCCGCTATGAAATCATCTTTTGGGGAAATTCAACTCACAGCACAAATATATTTAAACTACAAAAAAGAGCACTGAGGATAATCTGTGGCCTCAAAAAGCAGGAATCCTGTAAATGTCAATTTATAAAACTTAATGTTCTAAGCATCCCATCCCTATTCATTCAAGAAACAATCCTATTCACCAGGGAATACCTCTCAAGAACAGGCAAATTAATCCGAAACAATGATATACACGCTCATTATACCAGAGGGCAATCTAATATCCATCAAATTTTTTCAAGGACATCATCATACCAAAAATATATAACTCATCTGGGTGTCGTATTACACAAAAAAATTCCAGAACAAATAAAAACTGCTCCAGATCCAATATTTAAAAATAAACTAAAGGCATTTCTGACAAAGCACTGTTTCTATTCAGTACAAGAATTCCTGGAAATGAAAAATTATAAAGTTCCTTTGTAAAATACTGTGATTAGAGTAAAACATTCTGTAGGCAAAATAATAACCTAATTTCTACTATACACAACTATGTTTCAGTTTCACTTCCCAAAATTTTTCAACTCGCTTTTGAATGTACAAGTACACATTCTATTAGTATTAAAACTTAATTGTCTGTGAAATCTCAATGTTAATTTCATGTTTAATGTAGTTTTTAAATGACATTGTCCTTCTGTTGTGTTTCCAGTTGACATTTTCACTATTCTGTAATCTCAGTGATTATTTGTGTAAATTTAAAGTAGCACTACATTGCCTACATGTTTCTTAGTTCCCCATGTAAATTGTTTGTATTCTCTGTATGTGAAGTTACTATATTTATCAACGAACAATTTTGTGTACATTTTTTTAAATGGCAGTCCATTGCCTATTTTTTTCTCCAAACTACATATTTGTTAAGAAAAATGACTTGTCCTATATCATGTGTACTTTGTACAATATGTGATCCACAAGATAAATAAATAAATAAATAAAGAGTTCGCATCAACAGTGATGAGTAGGGATCCAGGAAGTAAAGATGGTGGAGAATTGGTGAAGGTAGTGGTTAGTATCTTTGATGTGCAAGGCTAGGTTGATCTTTCTGCCAAACAAGCACAGAAATCCTTTCTCTGGGAGCACAACAGCCAACAAACCGATTTCCTGTGTTGTATCCTCACACTCCCTGTCCTCCCACCGTGCTCAAGAATCAGCTACAAATAAGAACCCCCCACCCCCAACCTTGTAACCCAACATCTCCATGGACTGGAACAACTGAACCACATCTTTTGTCAGAGCTTTGAGTATCTATCATCATGCACTGAAATGAGAGAAATCTTACCCAACATCCTTACCACCAATCCTGAAGTGGTAGTCGATTGCCCACACAACCTACACAAAATTATCATTATCATCATCATCATCATCATCATCATCCATCCATCCCCGGGCCAGTCTCAATTCAACCCTTGCCACAGGAATCACATCCCCATAGAGCATCCAGGTGCAAGACCTGCCCAATCTAACGACTCAGCAGTTCCTACTCCATTCCTGTTACATGCTTACACTATCTCATCAGAGGCAACACTACCTGTGAAATCAGCCATGTGGTCTATCAATTAGCTGCAACCATTGTGACACTTTCTACACTGAAGAGCCAAAGAAAATGGTACACCTGCCAATATCACGTAAGGCCCCCGCGAGAACGCAGAAGTGTCGCAACATGGTGTGGCACAGTCTCTACTAATATCTGCAGTAGTGTTGGGGGGAATTGACACCATGAATCCTGGAGGGCTGGCCATAAATCCATAAAAGTATGAGGAGGCTGGAGATAACTTCTGAACAGCATGTTGCAAGGCACTTCATACATGCTCAATAATGTCCATGTCTGGGGAGTCTGGTGGCCAGTGGAAGCTTTTAAACTCAGAAGAGTGTTCCTCGAGCAATTCTGGATGTGTGGGGTGTCACATTGTCCTGCTGAAACTGCCCAAGTCCATCTGAATGCACAATTCACATGAATGGATGCAGGTGATCAGACAGGATGCTTACATACATGTCACCTGTCAGAATTGTATCAGGGGTCCCATATCACTCCAACTGCACACACCTCATACTATTACAGAGCCCCCACCAGTGTGAACAGTCCCCTGCAGACATGCAGGCCCTGCAGAAATGCAGGGTCCATGGATTCATGAGGTTGTCTCCATACCTGTACACGTCCATCCATTTGATATAATTTGAAATGAGACTCGTCTGACCAGGCAACATGTTTCCAGTCATCAACAGTCCAATGTCAGTGTTGACAGGCCCAGGTGAGGCGTAAAGTTTTGTATCATGTAGTCATCAAGGGTACACGAGTGCCCCTTCAGCTCCAAAAGCCTATATTGATGATGTTTTATTGAATGGTTTGCATGCTGGCCCAGCACTGAAATCTGCAGCAGTTTGCAGAAGGTTTGTGTGGTGTCACCGCCAGACACCACACTTGCTAGGTGGTAGCTTTAAATCGGCCGCGGTCCATTAGTAAATGTCGGACCCGCGTGTCGCCACTGTGAGTGATCGCAGACCGAACGCCACCACACGGCAGGTCTCGAGAGACTTACTAGCACTCGCCCCAGTTGTACGGACGACTTAGCTAGCGATGCAACACTGACGAAGCCTCGTTTATTTGCAGAGAAGATAGTTAGAATAGCCTTCAGCTAAGTCAATGGCTACGACCTAGCAAGGCGCCATAGCAATTGATAGTTATCGTATGAAGCATGTCTCATCAAGAACGATGTATACAAATGATGGATTAAAGTTAAGTATTCCAGCAGCTACGTACTTTTCTTTATAGCATTCATTACGTATCCTGTTTCAGACCTCACGCCATCCTGTGTGAGCTTATAGCGTGCATTTCGGCTTCCTCTCATTGTGTCTAGGCTGTCTTGTCTAGACACAACATATTTGGCGACGAGTCTCAAAAGAGGCTTTAGCGTTCGTATTGTTCTAATTTATTTGTATCATGGCTTCGCCACTATCTCCAGATGTACTGTCCGAATTTTATCGCTTGCAGAATCAGCAGACGCAGGCGTTATTGGATGCCCTTGGAAAGCTCGTCCAGGGTCAACGTGCAATGCAAACCGATGCGGCGGCCGCCGCTTCACCGCTACCGCTGCCACGACATGCTGTTGCACCCCCGTTCCGGCCATTTGACCCGGCAATGGAAAGCTGGACGGAGTGGTCACGCCAATTTGGATTTCATCTCATCGCCTACAGAATTCAAGGTAACGAGCGGCAGCCTCATTTATTGGCGTGTGTAGGGGTGCAAACGTACCGTGTGATAGTGAAATTATTTCCCCCGACGCGACGTAGCAACTCTGTCCTACGAAGAAATTTTGTCTGCATTAGATGCCTATTTCAAGGAATCAGTCAATGTCGTTGCAAAAAGGTATACGTTCTTTCGTACCAAACGTACGGCCGGTCAAACTAATCGGGAGTGGGTTGCAACTTTGCAAGGCCTTATAAGGGATTGTGCTTTTGAGTGTGAATGTGAACTCCCTTCTTCAGATACTATGGTACGTGATGCAATTGCACAGAACGTTTCTGATGTTCGTATACGGGAGCAAATTTTGAAACTAGTCAATCCCTCCCTTCAACAAGTGATAGACATATTGGATAGGCAAGACACACTTGACTTTGCTCAGGAATCATTTGAAACATCGCCAGCTGTGTGTGATATTAACCGGCCCGCCGGGCGAGCTGCACGGAACTGTCAACAGCCCTCGCACACGTCCGCGCAGCCACGTGTCCCTCGCCAGCATGTAAATGCAGTACTAAAGTCATGCCCGCGGTGTGCTTCTAGACATTCGCGTGAGAATTGCCCGTCACGCCAAGCTATTTGCTTTTTCTGTAATAAAAAAGGGCATGTTCAGAGTGTTTACCAAAAAAAAGCTCAGATCGGACACTAAAAACCATTCCAGGCCCTTTTCTTCGCGCCAGAATCGAACCAAGAATACTCAGGCTCGTGAACCATCGCCCATGGAAATTCATGTAGTTAATTCCCCTCCGCCCAGTGCCACTCTCGCTAACGTTGACTGTGTGCGTCCCACAAAAAGTGTGCGTCGACGTCGCCGGAAATCACGTCAATTAGCGAGTGATTCTGTACCAGTCCCTGTTCACGTTGCACGAGACAGCCGCTCTTGTCGTCAGCAGGACAATAAACTGTTTGTAGACTTGGACATTGATGGCAACGTGATCCCATTCCAGCTCGATACCGGAGCTGCAGTTTCATTTATCAATAAAGACACGTACAAACAACTGGGCACACCTCCCTTGCGTGCCGCCAATGTTAAGCTAACTACATATTCAGGTCACAAGATCCCTGTGTTAGGACAGTGCAACCTTCTTGCAACATACAAGGGACAAACAAAACTTGTGTCTTTTTACGTCCTTCGTTCTTCTTCTGCAGTGAACTTGTTTGGTTTAGATTTATTTCAGTTGTTTAACTTGTCTATAGTAAATCAGGTACTATCAGTGAACCCGACTGTGCCTTCAGACAGTGTTTCTCGTCTATGTGAGGATAGAGCATTTGATTCTTCCGAACTTGCTTGCATATTCATTGATTCGGAAACCGATGACGTGGTCGAATCGTTTCCGATTGATTTTCATCGTGTAGCTACAGCCACAGCTGCTGACCCTGTCCTTGCTACCGTTTTGCATTTTGTTGCTACGCAATGGCCCTTGTCAAAGTCACGGATCGAGGATCTCTTGGTTTGCCGATTTTTTGCACACAAGGAGAGACTTTTTGTTCGACGTGGTGTTTTGCTGTTGCGTTCTGATAATGATCAGTCCAGGGTCGTGGTCCCACATTCGTTACAGTCCTCTGTCTTATGGCTTCTCCACCAAGGACATTGGGGTATAGTGCGAACGAAACAGCTTGCTCATCAGCACTGTACTTGGTTCGGAAGCGATGCTGTGATTACGAATATGTGCTCTTCTTGCATGGCGTGTGCCGAACAACAAACCGCACCGCTGCGGAAATTCTTTGCATGGCCGAAAGCCACTTCCCCTTGGCAACGCTTACTCATCGATTTTGCTGGTCCATTTTGGAATGCTCGATGGTTGGTTGTTGTCGATTCTTTCAGTAATTTCCCTTGTTGTCGTCTGGATGTCTTCCACAACATCATCTGCCACCATCCAAGCGTTATCCGCTATCTTTTGCATTGAAGGTCTTCCACAGACTATTGTTTCCGACAATGGCCCACAATTCATGTCCGCAGAATTTCAGTCATTCTGCAAGGCCAATGGTATTCAACATCTGACGTCCGCGCCGTTTTCGCCTCAGTCAAACGGTGCCGCTGAACGATTGGTCCGGACTTTCAAGTCACAGATGTTGAAATTGAAAGAGTCGCATTCTCGGGAGGACGCGTTGTTGCTCTTTTTGTCTTCGTATCGCTCTCAGCCCCGAGATGGTCGCTCACCGGCTGAGTTGCTCCACGGTCGTCCTCATCGAACCTTGATGTCTTTGCTGCATCCGCCGCATCAGGTTCCTGTGCAGCGGCATACTCCTGTTTTTGCTCCAGGCGACGTTGTATTCTATCGCAACTATCGAGGTTCACGGCGTTGGCTCGCAGGGCGCATTCTTCGCTGCCTCGGCCGCGCGTTGTATTTGGTTTTGGGGGCCTCTGGTGAAGTGCGTCGGCATCTCAATCAGCTGCGCCTCTGTCGTCGCACGGGTTTTGCCGCTCCCTGTCTGCTTTCAGCGACGGTGCCGTCCGGTCAGCACCCTGGGGACCCATCTACTGGCTCGCCTCATCCCCAGGTGTTACCAACGCTGCCTTCCATTTTGCCCCATGGAGAAGCGCCGCCGCCGCCTGTTCTCCCGCCGGTGCCGCCCGCAGTGGACGCGTCGCTGCAGCCGCCGGGCGCCTCCCTGGGTCACGCACCACCGATCGCTTCCCGTGACCAGCAGTCCTCCGCCATGGATCTCTTGCCCGCTCCGGCCCCCATTGCGTCTTCGCGCGTCGGGTACCCCGACGCGATGGCGGTCGACACTTCGGCCCCTCCTGTCTCTCTACGGGCGCATACACCGCATGTTGGCGTGCACCCTGGACTAGGTTTTCAGGCGTTTCCTAGCTCCCCTCGGACCGAATGGCCGGGTGCAGGTGGCACAGCCTCGCCTGTTGTTAGGCTCCCCACCTCATCGCATACGCCAACATGGGGTCCTCCCCACGGCGGGCGGAAGCCTTCTAAGACGACCGTTCGCCGATTTGCGGGGGAGGAATGTGGTGTCACCGCCAGACACCACACTTGCTAGGTGGTAGCTTTAAATCGGCCACGGTCCATTAGTACATGTCGGACCCGCGTGTCGCCACTGTCAGTGATCGCAGACCGAACACCACCACACGGCAGGTCTCGAGAGACTTACTAGCACTCGCCCCAGTTGTACGGATGACTTAGCTAGCGATGCAACACTGACGAAGCCTCGTTTATTTGCAGAGAAGATAGTTAGAATAGCCTTCAGCTAAGTCAATGGCTACGACCTAGCAAGGCGCCATAGCAATTAATAGTTATTGCATGAAGCATGTCTCATCAAGAACGATGTACACAAATGATGGATTAAAGTTAAGTATTCCAGCAGCTACGTACTTTTCTTTATAGCATTCATTACATATCCTGTTTCAGACGTCACGCCATCCTGCGTGAGCTTATAGCATGCATTTCGGCTTCCTCTCATTGTGTCTAGGCTGTCTTGCCTAGACACAACAGTTTGCACTTCTGTCATGGTGAATGATTCTCTTCAGTCATCATCGGACCCATTCCTGCAGGATCTTTTTTCGGCCACAGTGGTTTCAGAGATTTTATGTTTTACTGAATTCCTGATATTCACGGTACACTCTTGAAATGGTTGTATGGGAAAATCCCCACTTCATCGCTACCTCGGAGATGCTGTGACCCATTGCTTGTGTGCCGATATACAACACCACATTCAGATTCACTTAAATCTTGATAACCTGGCATTGTAGCAGCAATAACTGAGCTAACAACTTCACCAGACACATATTGTTTTATATAGGCTTTGCTGACCGCAGTGCCATATTCTGCCTGTTTACGTATATCTGTATTTGAAAATGCATACCTATACCAGTTTCTTTGGCACTTCAGTGTACATGGATGTGAGAAATAACAAGCTGTCTGTCTGCATGCAAACTGTACTCCAGAGACAGCTGGAGCACCCTCTTGCTGAGCATGCCACCCAACACAACATGCTTCACCTCGCTTCAATCTGTCATACGGATTCTTCTCTCGAACACCTGCTTTTCGGAACTGTGCTGATGGGAACTCTCCCTGTAACATGTCCTCCATTCCTGTATGCCTCTTGGTCTCCCCTCCCCTCTTTGTGGCCCCTCCAGCAAGCCAACCAATGTTGCATCTGGCAGCCCACTAGTTGCAGCTGGGGTTAGTGCTGAGATATGGCAGTGGCTATGTGTGTGAATGTATGAGAGTTTTGGTGTCTAGGTCTGATCAACGACTTATTCTGATAGCTGGATTATATCTAGCTTTATTTGTCTGTCACTCATTGCCACCTTTACTTAATGAGTATTAATATATCATTTTCATATCGTTGTTATTCCATTCTGGGTTTTTCCGTTATTTATACAGGGTGTTACAAAAAGGTACGGCCAAACTTTCAGGAAACATTCCTCACACACAAATAAAGAAAATATGTTATGTGGACATGTGTCCGGAAACGCTTAATTTCCATGTTAGAGCTGATTTTAGTTTCGTCAGTATGTTCTTCCAACTACGCTCAATGGAGCACGTTATCATGATTTCATACGGGATACTCGTACCTGTGCTGCTAGAACATGTGCCTTTACAAGTATGACACAATATGTGGTTCATGCATTTCAGTCGAAGTGTTCGTACGCTTCTCAACAACAGATTCGGTGACTGATGGATTGGTACAGGCGGACCAATTCCATGGCCTCCACGCTCTCCTGACCTCAACTCTCTTGACTTTCATTTATGGGGGCATTTGAAAGCTCTTGTCTACACAACCCCGGTACCAAATGTAGAGACTCTTCGTGCTCGTATTGTGGATGGCTGTGATACAATACGCCATTCTCCAGGGCTGCATCAGCTCATCAGGGATTACATGCGACAGCGGGTGGATGCATGTATCCTCGCTAACGGAGGACATTTTGAACATTTCCTGTAACAAAGTGTTTGAAGTCACGCTGGTACGTTCTGTTGCTGTGTGTTTCCATTCCATGATTAATGTGATTTGAAGAGAAGTAATAAAATGAGCTGTAACATGGAAAGCAAGCGTATCCGGACACATGTCCACATAACATATTTTCTTTCTTTGTGTGTGAGGAATGTTTCCTGAAAGTTTGGCCGTACCTTTTTTAACACCCTGTATACGCTCATGCTCATAAATTAAGGATAATGCCGATACATGGTGAAACAACACTCTGGTGGGCGGTTTGTGGGTTTAAATCACCTCGGGGTATGACCATGCAGTGCATCTGACTTGCGGTCATTGCACGGTTGTGCTGGCAACAGTCCACATAAGCAGAGGTGTGTTGTTGATGTCAGAGTACGCAGACAGTAAGTGTGCATACATTTTCAGACGTGCTAATGGTGATTGTGTGATGAAAATGGCTCAAAGAACACACATTGATGATGTTATGAGGGGTAGAATACTAGGGTGACTGGAGGCTGGTCAAACACAGCAGGTCGTAGCACGGGCCCTCCGCATGCCACAAAGTGTGATCTCAAGATTATGGCAGTGATTCCAGCAGACAGGAAACATGTCCAGGCACTACAGTACGGGACGTCCACAGTGTACAACACCACAAGAAGACCGATATCTCACCATCAGCGCCTGCACACAGCCACGGAGTACTGCAAGTAGCCTTGCTCAGGACCTTACTGCAGCCACTGGAACAGTTATCTCAAGACACACAGTCTACAGATGACTGAACAGACATGGTTTATTCGCCCAGAGACCTGCAAGGTGTATTCCACTGACCCCTGGTCACAGGAGAGCCCGTAAAGCCTGATGTCAAGAAGACAGTACATGGTCATTGGAACAGTGGTCCCAGGTTATGTTCATGGATGAGTTCACGTATAGCCTGAACAGTGATTTCTCACCTAGTTTTCAGGAACTAGATACCAACCCCTTAATGTCCTTGAAAGGGACATGTATGGAAGTCGTGGTTTGATGGTGTGGGGTGAGATTATAATTGGTGCACGTACACCCCTGCATGGCTTTGACAGAGGAACTGTAACAGGTCAGGTGTATTGGGACGTCATTTTGCACCAGTATGTCCACCTTTTCAGGGGTGCAGTGGGTCCCACCTTTCTCCTGATGGATGATAATGCACGGCCCCTCCGAGTTGCCATCATGGAGGAGTACCTTGAAACAGAAGATATCAGGGGAATGGAGTAGCCTACCTGTTCTCCAGAACTAAACCCCATCGAGCACATCTGGGATGCTCTTGGTCAACGCATTGCTGCACGTCTTCAATCCCTTACGGCACTTCAGGAGCTCCGACAGGCACTGGTGCAAGAATGGGAGGTTATACACCAGCAGCTGCTCGACCAACTGATCCAGAGTATGCCAATCCATTGTGCGGTCTGTGTACGTGTGCATGGTGATCATATCCCATATTGATGTTGCGGTACATGAGCAGGAAACAGTGGCATTTTGTAGCACATGTGTTTCGAGACAGTTTTCTCAACTTATCACCAATACCGTGGACTTACAGATCTGTGTCCTGTGTGTTCCGTATGTGTCTATGCTATTAGCACCAGTTTTGTGTAGTGCCACGTTGTGTGGCACCACATTCTGCAATTATCCTTAATTTATGAGCATGAGTGTATTATAAATACAGTAATATCACACAAAATTAATTGTACATAAAATCTTACTTCTGCGCATCTTTAGTGCAATAATGTGATCAGTGTAAATAAATATTGTGAACCGCTTCCTGTTTGAGGATGTATGGCTGTAATAGCCTAAGAATTATCTTGTGCATACCTGCCAACTTTTCAAAAGAGCTATCAGTAAAACTAACGTGCAACAAAAAATCTAATGATTTTCCACATTACCTGGCTTTACAAAAACAATAATACTTCTGGGCTACAAAATACAATAACTCACGCTTTAAACAGGATATTTCAATGAAATCACATCTACTTACATCATAGGCAAATGATTTGTAGATGAATGTTATAATCAAGAAGAGATCCTCATTAAACAGCAGCAGGCATGAAGAATATTGGTTTGAAGTGTATGTAGCAGGACGTCCTTGGCAAATTAAGCACATAAGCAATAACTGAAAAAGGCTCTACACAGTAAAAGTTGCTTACCGTAACATAGGGAATAAATTATATAATACAAACTGCAAATCACATTCTAGTTCGACCTAAAAGTCATAGTTGTGGTCTTTTTAGCTTCTTGCAAAAAGTCTTGAGAAGGTATTTTGTCATAACAGGAACCAGAACTCCTGGTCTTCAAAACAGAAATAGACTCCAGAGATTCACTGGACATGGATGATCTGAAATCTGTTGTATTTTTCTTCACAAGGTTGAAAACATGTTCACACTCTGTATTGCTATGAGGTGTGCAGAGAATAGAAAACATTACTCTAGAAATTTGGTTATTTAAGAAGTCCATCGGCTCCACGAATTCCTGATATTTGTGCCCAACTGGAATAACTTTCAGAATCTTGACTTGCAGCCAAAGTGTCATCTACCTGAAAAGCTGTTAGGTGCCTCTGAAGCTCATTCACCACCCCATCTGTAGTTTCATTCCCTACCTTGGATAAAATGCCAGAAAACTTTTCCAAGAAAAAATGAATGGAAGGAAACTGCATAACTTCAATTTTGTCTAATCTAGCAACTTGAGCATGCTTTAATACATCATCCTTGAGTGGAAACTTGTTGATGTGTAGTCAGTACGAAAGTAGTTTCTCATTGATGAAAAGAAAAGGGATTTACCTTAATCCTGGAGATATTCACTATGTTTGAAGTCTGAATTCCAATAACCAACTCATCATCACATATGGAAAATCCAGGGTGGAATGTAGCATATTATGAAAAGGAAAGTCGCTACTCACCACTCGCTACTGCGAGGTGGTGCAGTGGTTAGCACATTGGACTTGCATTCGGGAGTGCGATAGTTCAATCCCGCGTCTGGCCATCCTGATTTCCCTAAATAGCTCCAGGCAAATGCCGGGATGGTTCCTTTGAAAGGGCATGGCTGACTTCCTTCCCCATCCTTCCCTAATCTGATGAGACCGATGACCTCGTTGTCTGAGTCTCCTCCCCCAAACAACCCAACCAAACCCCAAAAAGACTGTCACAAATAAGCTTTCGGCTAACAAAGCCTTTGTCAAAAATAAACGACACACACACACACACACACACACACACACACACACACAAACGACTGCAGTCGCGTGTGTGTGTGTCTGCATGCGATCTATTTTTGACCGAAGGCTTATTTGTGACAGTCTTTTTTGTTGTGCCTACCTGCAACTCACCATCTCCGCTATATGGTGAGTAGCAACTTTCCTTTTCATAATATTGTTACACTTACCATAACGTTGAAGAAACAATACCGCATAACTGACAAATTGCCAATTTTTTGTTTTTCAGTCAGATGATGTCATTGACTGTATGCGCATCTGCTCTTAACACCATAATGCCAAATTTTTAATTATTTATCATGAAAAAATTATCTAAAACAATATCGCGTATGTGACACAACAAATAAATAGATGGCAATACCGGGGAACTGTAGAGAATTAAATACCGTGCATCTACAATCTAGGGATACTGTAAACAATACCGTGTAAATACAAAAGCGTGCGCAGCCACAGCACGTTGCCTTATTACATATTTAACAGTGCTCGAAAGTGGTCCCATGCTTGTAGCTTCATTCGTGATAATGGACAGTGATATAGATGACGATCTTTTTACTGAAGAAGAAATTGTTCCTCAGCTGAAACCAACTTATGAAAGCGGAGAATCATTCCTGAGAGTGACTGACAGCAGTAAGAAAATTGTTTTATTATTCACCTTTGAATGTTAGTAGCACCGCAAATGTGTTATTGTGATATAAATCAGAATGCCCCCATTTCACTTGTTCTGTGCTTTATTCATTTCTGCCAAAGATTTCTAGACTGTCCACTTTCTTGTAGGATCTCCCATAAATGCAGAACAAACAACAGGCAAGAAAAGCTGTGGCGCCGAAGTTACATTTACTGAAGAAGAATTAATTTCGTATATGTGGTTCTTGGTTACTGTTCCTGCAACATCTAATGATGCAGGTAAATTTTCTTGGGATTATTGTTGATAGTATTACTGATGCCGTCGTTCTCATAAATACATGAATTTGAGCTTCATCTTTGTCTGCTTTAATTAATTTTCAAATATTTTTCTGTCTAGAAACTTCAGTGGCTGTATCCAACAATGCTCAAACTGAAACCACAGTCACAGTTTCCACTAGATATGACAGTAATTCACACTCATTACTATGCGATGGTGCTCATTGTTTGCCAAGCACTCTGGATAAATTATCAGAAGATCATGGGAGCAATAATGATGCTGACAGTGAAGGCCAAGAATTTTATGGTGACCCCTAAGCAGTGACAGAAAAGGAAGTCTAAACCACATCCTGAAGATGGGAAGAAAAATGCCAATAAAATTCTGAGAATGCATGGACGGGCGTATATTGGATACAAAAGAAGTCGAATTGGTAAAAACACTCATGATACTCCAAGACAGGCACAAAAATTAGGTCCAATATGTACTTCAAAGATGTGCCAGAAATCCGTTCAAAGGAAGTGTCATCAGTTTTCCGCTGATGATAAGTGGGCAGTATTTAACACATTTTGGGAAATGATGTCAAGGGACAAGAGGAAGGTTGACGTTATCAACCTTGTGGACGTAATTCCAACCAAACGTCCAGGGAATAACACTGGTGAATCCAGGAGAAAAGAGACGCTCATTTATCATTTGAAAAATGAGCTGGAGAAACATAAAGTATGCAAAAGACGTTTCTCAATACTCTTGGGATTAAAGGATGGACTGTCCAATATTGGTTGGATAATTCCACACATGGGATGAGTCCTGATACAGAATCGTCATGACCTCGAATCAAACAGACAAAGAAGAAAGATGAGAGAACCTTCATGAAAGAATTCCTGGACTCTCTTCAGAAACTTCCATCGCATTACTGCAGGAAATCCTCCTCAAAGTTGTACCTTGAGCCTATTCTACAATCCAAACAACAGCTGTATGGACTCTATGTGGAAAAATATCATGCGGCGAAGGTTTCACCATTAAGTCGGGCTACCTTTAACTTGATTTTAGAAGATAGTAATATTAGCTTATTTTCCCCCAAGAAATACCATTGCAACTTGTGTTGTAGTTACAGGCTTGGTAACTTGAGTGAAGATGTATGGAAGCAACACACAGAATGGAAAGAGCAGGCAAGGATACAAAAAGATGCTGACAAGAAAGAAGCCCAGCAGAAGCTCTGCTAAATGTACACCATGGACTTACAGGCCATGAAAGTAGCTCCATTTTTAAGTGCAAGTGCAGTTTATTATAAAACAAAGTTGGCTGTTCATAACTTTACAATGTATAATTTAGAAAGTCATGATGCAGTATGTTACTGGTTCGATGAAACGCAAGGTGATTTGGTTGCATCATGTTTTGATGTTTGGACAACATGGTTGTCGAGTAACAGCGATTGATATAAAATTAACTTAGCATTAAGAAAACAGTCTTAATCGCGTTTTTTAATTTATTTAGTGCCGACCAGTTCCAGCCCATCACAGGGGCCGTCTTCAGGGCGAACATACTGTAAAATTACAAAATATATCTTAGACAAAACTAATGACAACCATCTTATAAGAGTGGATTACGTAAATATAATGTTTTACCCACTGGTTCACTACTGGTGGCGTCACGTCTACCAACGTGTGGCAGGAGACTGTAAAGAATTTACCTTATGCCTGGGTTTATATAGCAAGCTATGAGCACGCGAGCATAAGCAACGCCTCCAGTGGTGACCAATGGTAGACGTCTAGGCTTGAAAATTGAAATATAAATACAATTTGTGTTTAGTTTACAGTTTGAAGAAACCATGTTCATTTTACAAATACTGTTATATAAATAAACATAAAAAAGTATGTGAAAAAACTTTTCAATGTCAAACTTATAAAAGAATGTTAGTAAGTTACCTTATCTTCATTTGTAATATACTTTGGGGGAAAGGAAACAATTTCCTGTCTGTAATCTATTTACTTTATGCTTATTTATATCCTATATTGATTATTTAATAATGTAACAAGTTTAAGTGTGCCTATCTGTAATTGTATATACAGAGCCCTGTAGTCCAGGCATTATGGATGCCATTGCCATGGTAGAGGCCCAACTTGGCTGTCCTCTCTGCTACGATGTTATCTGTTGCCTAGTCCAGGCCCTATGGATGCTTTTGTCATGGCAGCGGCACAATATGGCCACCCCCTTTGCCACACTGCTGTCTGTCGCCTAGGCAACGATAGGATCGATACCACACTTCAGAGGGAAACCATCGTCATAGTGCAGAATATATTGGCAGCCTACACTGTGTATAGAGGTGTCCACCCAAAAATATGAACATTTTGCCTTTATATTTGATTGTATAAACATTATTTAGTGAGTGACGATGTATTAATTTTTATTTTAATGGATGTCTGTTGTCGTATTGCTGTTAGTTGCATAAAAGAAAATATTTTGTAAGTAGTTATGTAGTTGTCAAACTAAATATTATGCTGAGAGAAAGTATCACTTATGTCCATTCCTGGTTTGTAGTATGGATATCATCATTTGGGCACCATTACGCTACATGCCACATAGGATTATGATAAAGCTATGTAAAACCTGAAGTAAATGTCTTAAGGTTATAGTTAGATGTCATGTAACTAGAATACTTATGGAGATCAGTTTGTATTTATACTTCAATTCTTAAGCCTATACGTCTACCATTGGTCACCGCTGGAGGTGTTGCTTACGCTCGCGTGCTCATAGCTTACTATATAAACCCAGGCATAATGTAAATTCTTCACAGTCTCCCGCCACACTTTGGTAGACGTGACATCACCAGCAGTCGACCAGCGGATAAAACATTATATTTACATAATCCACTGTTATAAGATGGTTGTTATTAGTTTTGTCTACGATACATATTGCAATTTCACAGTATGTCGCCCTGAAGATGGCCCCTGCAATGGGCTGAAACCGGTTGGCACTAAATAAATAAAAAATGTGTTTAAGACTGTTTTCTTAATACTAAATGCATCATGTTTTGCCTCATGCATAATGGACACCCTATCCGGAACAATTAAGGAAAATTCCATTCAAGTCATTCTGTATTCTGATGGCTGCACATATCAGAACAGAAATGTGATATTATCAAATGCTCTTTTAAGATTAGCAATTGATACTGGAGTACTCATTACACAAAAATTTTTGGAGAAAGGCCATACTCAGATCGAATGGACTCAGCTCACAGTTCCATTGAGTGCAAGCTTAAAGGATGTGAAGTTACACTTCCTAGCCAATATGCTATGATATCTGAAAAAACGAGAAAAAAGCCACAGCCATACGAAGTCCATTACCTAGATTATTCCTTTTTTATCAACCATGCAGAGAAAAGTTTGTGGCTGTATGACTCAATTTGGCCTGGAAGAGCTGTAAAAAAATGAGCCTACAGTTACCGATCTGAGGGTGTTACAGTACCACCCAAATGGTATTATTTATTACAAGTGCTCTTTCAACGAGGTGTGGCAAGAATTACCAAGGTATCTGAGGAAAAACTTGGAGATATCTGCTTCCCGAAACTATACAAGGAAAGACTGAAAACCAAGAAATCCAAATGGGATCATTTACAACAACTTAAATCTGTTCTTCCTAAAGATTGTCACAGTTATTATGACAACATTCCTTATGAATGAAAATTATTGCGGAGGTAACTGTGTGATGAGTATCAGTGCAGTGTAATTCTCTGTTGCTGCTTTGAGTGACGTTTAAGATTTTTCTTGAAGAAATGTGCAGACATGATCGGAACAATGAAAACAGTATGTTTATTTAAAATGTTTCTATGAAATCTTTCAATAAAAAATAATTAATGCTATAAAACATGTTCTTACTAGCTTTCTCAGCACCAAATACCAACGTCAATGTGTCACATCATGCCGGGAGACTGACAAACAAATACCACGTAAGTAACAGATCAAGGCATAAATACTGAGACAATCCCACGTATGTGCTGTAATTAAACTTTCTAAAGCGATTTTTTTTTTTTTATTTGTTACAATTTTTTTTTTTTATTTCCTTCTAGCACTACGATGCAAATTTAGTGCCACTGTGAAATGTATTAGGCATTTTAGACAGTTTTTTGTCTCTCGTGTAAAATTCTTATTTTGCTACTTACACAGTATTGTTTTTTGTGTCTTCAATTTTGTCTAATCTAGCAACTTGAGCATGCTTTAACACATCATCCTTATGTGGAAACTTGTTGATGTGTAGTCAGTACAAAAGTAGTTTCTCACTGATGAAAAGAAAAGGGATTTACCTGTATCCTGGAGATATTCACTATATTCGAAGTCTGAATGCCAATAACTAACTCATCATCATGTCTTGAAAATCCAGGGTGAAATGTAACAATATTGAAGGAAAGTTGCTGCTCACCAAATAGCATAGACACTTAGTTGCAGATAGGCAAAACAAAAAGACAGTACCGAGCGAGGTGGCGCAATGGTTAGCACACTGGACTCGCATTCAGGAAGACGATGGTTCAATCCCGCATCCAGCCATCCACACACACACATATACACCACTGCAGTCTCTGGTGGCTTCAGCTGCCAGGGACTGCAGTCGTGTGTGTGTGTGTGTGTGTGTGTGTGTGTGTGTGTGTGTGTGTGTGTGTGTGTGTGTGTATGGGGGGGGGGGGGGGGCCTTCTATCATTATTGTAAATATGATGAAAGACAAAACTAATTCATTATTGAGTAATACATACCAGCAACTGGTGAGCGACAGCGACTCTGCTGTGTTGTCCACTCACGGCATTGGCCATATGGAAAAGACACACTGTAGGCATTTTTATCAACACATCTTCCCTCATTCTGACACCAAATGCATTCTTCCTGAGTGCAGTTGTAACAGGATGTCAGTTCGGCACAGACACTTCCACATGGCACAGACTCCTGCAAGGACGCAAATAACAACAATGGACAATTATAAAAGAAAGCATCTGAGACCTTCCTTCACAAATGCCACGAACCCTAACATTACTGGAGCTCTATATTGTACTGTGTTTTGAGCAATGGTCTATTCTCATAAAATTATTTCTGGTTACAATCAAATACAAGACAGATTTTGTTCTCCTTAAACCTATTTGGTGTGCTGTGTAAATAATTACCACTTGGAAGGAAAATTCAGAACACCGAGATGAAGTGGCACAGTTACCAGATGATCCTACACCTAAAAAAGTAATAAGCACACATTTCAAGAGAAATCAGAAGCAGTATCAAACATGCAAAAGTAGCAAAATTGCATTGACTGTGTCCTATTTAAGTTAAAAAAATTGTAATGATTGACCTACTTAAGATCCTAGCAGAAGTGAACACATTATTAGAAGATCATGTGTTAAGTACAGAAAGAGAGCATACCTATTCTAATATAAGGATTTGGTAGGTGGTCAAATTATCTCAACGATATAAATCTATTAAGCTTATTCATAATAGACGGCTGGTGACATAAAGAGGAGGTGGCAAAGATGTTACAATAATGTGACGGTGAACAAGCCATAGGGGACTAATAATTAGCAATGATAAATATCAAACGAAATTTGGCAGAAAAGCAAATATGAAAGTACAAACTTATTTACGCAAGGAACTTGAAATAAGAAGAGTGGCAACTTAAAACCTTGAACTGTTCTTGCAATAAGACAGACTTAGTTTTGTACCCTACAAAGATAAAAACAAAAAAAGGCTAATATAATGAATTTAACATCAGCCTAACTAATCATGTTTTCTATTAAAACTGAGAATGTTGTCTGAATGCTTAGAAAAGTTTCAGTCTTGTTTGAATGCAGGCTTTTCCAGCATATACTACTATGAAAAACTTTGTTTCCAGCCTGGTGGCCCTGGTGGCACTGCTGGGGAAATGCAATGTTTCGACATTCTTCTGCAATATTCTTCCCATCTTCTGGTGAAATGTTGAGATACTATAGACATACCTATATTTATATGCTTATGGCAGCCACACCGTCCACCTCCCTATGTGCACAGGGACTTGGGATGCAAGTGGACAAGTTTGTGTGTGTGTGTGGGGGGGGGTTAATGATGTGGTTACGGTGAGCCAGAGACTGCACTCAAAATTGATCTGCCTCATGCTTCATCCACTGCTGGGCATCCTCTTGCCGTATAGCTGTAATGTGGCATTCTATTCCACGTCCACTATCAAGATTCTCATCGATTCTTATTTCTGTATGTTCCTTTATTAAGCTTTCTCAACTGCAGCTGGCTTGGCACAACATTCATGATTTATCAAAATCAAATTTATGTACTTCATTCAGGCTACTCTCTGCCACTTCCAAGTTTTCTGTGTGTCCCCGACATAGTCACAAAACGTGTTCCTCAAAGCATTTTGAGACACAGTGCTATATTTGACAGATTTTTTTAGTGGCCACATTCACATAGGTCGCTTTATATCATTGGCACATAAAGTAGATCAACTACACCTACCAATATTAAATGTCAGTTTCGTAATGATGATGTGGCATGGTGTCTGACATTATACAGGCACAAACAAGAAGAGAACAGAACAATGACAGTATATTTTTGTGTCTACATTATTTGTTGAAATGTAGGTTTTCAAGGCAGACTGCTCGGTAGCAGTCCTGAGGCCTAGGTGACGTTGAAAGCGGGCATTTTAGTTGCAAGTTGGTGAAACTGTACAAACTTATTTATGCAAGGAACTTGAAATGTGACCAGTGGCAAATAAAAACCATGAACTGTTCTTGCAATAAGACAGACTTAATTTCATGAAGTTGCAGTGGGTTCTTCCCAGAGCAAATAATATCCTTTGTCTTTGGTGATGGTCACACAGGGTGTAAAAGTGGTGGAGGGGGGAAGGGGGGGGGGGGGGGATCACGGATTTTTCTGGATTTCTCAGTTAAAAAAATTCATTTTTCCCCCAGGTGAAAATACACTTTTTCCTTGATGAAAATACACTTTTTCCTTGTCAAACAACAGTATGCCTTCCTTCAGAGCTATAAAACTAACAAATCCTTTTAATGGTAAGGGTATTGTATAAGTAAAACTTCCCAGCACTTAGAAAACGAAACCAAGTAAAAAACAATGCATTTTGGAAAGATCTTTTATGAGGGCCAACAAACAAGAACACAGCATATTTTTATATTTTGAAATTATAAATATGAATTCCACCAATGACAAGCCAATCATAATTCATATTACATGACTTGCCAGCCAATAACCACAGATATTCAGAACATAGAACGTGATGTCGTCAGCAAATAGCAGCATCTCTGTTAAGTGGTGCAAACACACAAACTGGAAAAATGAATTGTTGAAATTAATACATATTCACATGAAAAGCTAAGCTTCCACTTATAACACTGGTCATCAAAATTTTTTTGCTGTTTTTTTCTGAGGGTGTGGTTAGGGAGGATCCTAAGAACACAGTTTAAATTCCAGCAGACAAATATTTCTGACAAACACAATTTTAAAGTTCACTGCTATGTACTGAACATTCTGTGGTTACCTGGTTGAATAAATGTTCTGGTGAGCACTCTGACTTTTCCATTGAGAAGCCAATTTACATGCGAAATTGCTCAAGAATTCAGGTCGTAGTTTTTTTTTTTTTTTTTTTTTTTTTTTTTTTTTTTTTTTTTTTTTTTTTTTTTTTTAAAAAAAAGGATAATTATACTATTTGCCACTGTCACTGCATAACTAACCCTGAAGCTTGATTTTTAGTATGTTACCCTTAAGATATATCAAACACAAATACGCTGCTAAATTTTCAATAATGGTATGAACAATAGGTCTTTTGGGCTCAAACTTTTTCCAAGAAGTTGGTTGTCAAAATGTTAAGTTTTGAATGAGAGAGAGACTCTCTCCACAGTTAACATTCATCTTGCTTAAAAGGAAATTTACTTTGAAAGTAATGCTTCTCAATCCGCCAATTGCAATATTTTCCCGTGACCTGTTAGAAATGTAAACAGTTGTGATGTCATGCTCATTGAAATCAGTTGTTGTTACAAAGTATTGCATAATCTTTGTCCTAAGGCCTTTGACACCTTTTGCTGTCATCAAACACTTGTGTGTGCAGTGTGTTTGTTGTAAATGGCACATTTTCTTTGCAGCTAAAGTTTTACTTTGATGTTGTTCTCTCACTTATGTTTTCTTGTGGCAATATTATTCTGCAGTAGCAGGTCAAAGGAAAATTCTTTATTGGAGTACTAGTTCTTACCAGTCAAAATTACAAAAATTTAACTAGAAACTGAAATGATGAAAAATTCCTGGAATTCTAAATAAGTTCCTGGGTTTTTCCTGGATTTTTCACACTTGAAAAAATTCATGGCTTTTTCCCGGATTTCCCGGGGCATATAGACCCTGTCACAGGATGGATTTTTCAACCAGCCTTGTGATATCGACAGACTGTGGCCCCTCACAGTGAAGAAAGCCAAGTCTCTTGTTTCCACATTCGTCCTGTTTGTTGTATCTTCCCTTTCCCTTTATGCTGTTCTGATCAGGGATGCACTGTATACATTTTGATGGAACATCTCCTTCAAGTTTTGTAGCTCGAATAGGAGGCTTTCAATGATGATTAGCAGTAAAACAATTGCTTTCCTGAATAACTCAGATCTGGCAAAGGGATGACTATACCTTAGGACATCAGCTACACCATAGCTTTACGTATTCACAAAGAAGGGGATTCTTTGCAGACAATATTCACTAAGCCATGTACTGACCAAATACTCAGCAACACATCTAAAGCCTCTTTGGTAACACTGCCATCATAATGTGAAGAACTCTGCCAATTTCATAACAATATTTAAGGGCACATGAGTAAAGAGGGAAAGAGGTGTGATGTTATATTGCTCTTCATTCAAGCACCTCTTCGAATTCCCTGGCACTTCTGGCTCATCATTCTGAGCCACAAACAGCAAAACTCTTGGAATGTGAACCCACCACCTCCACCTATACGAAGTGTAACTGTGACATTTATGAAAAACATTGCTGCAGAGTGGCCATTGGGTCCCCACTGGCCCTGGGATTGAAAATCTTTACATGGAACAGTTTAAGGCGATGTTACTTCAAAGTATCCACCTAAAACCTATGCACTTTTTCCGCTATGTCGATGATATGTTCATGGCACGAGAGCATGGCAAACAGGCACTGAATGAGTTTCTAGAGCATGTACACAAAATCCATATAAACATTACATTCATACGGTAACTAAAAGATAACTGATGTTTCTCCTTCTTGAATATCAATATAGTAAAAGAAATTCTGGGAGAACGTAAATAATTTATGAGTAAAGGAGATCACTCACCAAACAGAAGGAGCATGAAGTCTTTGACTGGCACATGCAAAAGACAATGAAAACTTGCTAGATTTCAGAAGAAATCATTTGAAGAGACTACAGTAAACACATGCAAACACCTATCCACCCACATGCTCGTGAGCGCGCGCGCGCGCACACACACACACACACGCACGCACACGCACACGCACACACACACACACACACACACACACACACACACGTGCAAGCATACAGGCATCCCTACAGTGTGTAAGCTATATGTGGGGCACGTGGCAGGTGTCATGGGAAAAGGGAGAAAGAGGTGAGAAGCAGGAACACCATATCCTCATCCTTCCACAACCTGCAAACTTCTCTCACATCCAGTTCACCTGGTCCTTTTCGGCCCAATGTGCCACCTTAATGGATGCTGACCTGCACCTCTCGCATGGATCCATCCACACCTCAGTCCATGTTAAACTAACTGATCATCAACAGTACCTGTATTTTGATAGTTTTCATCCCTTCCACACCAAAAAATCACTTCTGTACAGCCTGGCCACTGATGGATGGTGTATCTGCTGTGACAAGAGCTCCCTTGCCCTGTATGCTGAATGTCTCACGAGGACTCTTACAAACAGGTGCTAACTTGCAAACCTAGTCTGCAAACAGATTTCACCTAATCTGCAAACAGATTTCCCGTGCCATGTCTGTCAAGTACCTAATTCCCACCAAGAATCGGCTACAAAGGAGCCCAATGTCACCCTGGACTTGAACAACTGAACCATACATTTTGTCAAGACTTTGATTATCTAGCATCATGTCTGGAAATGAGAGAGATCCTACCCAAGATGTTCCCTGCCCTCTATTGCCTATCCAACCTACACAACATTCTGGTCTATCTCTATGCCACTTCCACTCCTACCCACTTACCACTGGGATCTTACACCCATGGAGACCCTGCTGCAAGGCCTGTCCAATCCACCCATCCAGAACGTCCAGCTCCAGTCCTATCCAGTCAGAGGCAGGGTCACCTGTGAAAGCAGTCCATGCCATTCACCAATTATGCTGCAATCACTGCAAAGCTTTTTATGTTGGCATGATGACCAACCAGCTGTTCACCAGAATGAATGGCTACTGCTAATCTGTAGCCAAGAACAAAACATGCCCTGTAGCACAACATGCTGCTGAGCACAAAATGCTCAAGTTCAAAGGCTGCTTTACAATCCATGTCATCTGGATCTTTCACTCCAGAGTCAGCTTTTCTGAACTACATATACTGGATTTATCCTTGCAACGCATCCTCCTGTCAGGTCTCATTCTCTACTAACTCACTGTCCTCACATCCTCAGCAAGTTTCCTCCTCCTCCGCTGTCCTGTCACCCCCTTCCAATCCATGCCTCCAAATCATCTTCATAGTATGACACACCCTACCAGTTCCTGTACCCACGTATCACACATGTTGTTTGTGGACCTGCTAAGCCTCCCTACCACACTCCTATCCAGTACACCTGCTGCCTCCCTCTGAGCGGCTAGCTACTAATGCCCAGTCCTTCCTCTGGCTTCCCATCTCTATCTATCTCTAACACCACCACGTGCAGCAACCACCCCACTCATCTACCTAACGAACTGCAATCCCCGATCCCCAAATTTTGTGTCTTGTTGGCACGGTGTAGTGGCACAGGTGTGTGTGTGTGTGTGTGTGTGTGTGTGTGTGTGTGTGTGTGTGTGTGTGTATGGAAATGTATTTTCCTGTAACGAGCAAACAACCATTCAGTACTGAGGCATACATAGAGTGATAAACTACATGCTACATATGGCACACATTATCTATGAGAAATGAGAGACTTGCTTTCCTTCCCTAAATGGGGTTACTCTCAGCCAAGATCAAGAAGCTGCTTGGAAAATGCTACAGCAAAATATCTTCCGACCACTACTGAAAATATTCTTGGCTCTCCAAAGGATCCACTGAAGCTTCACACATCAAGGGTATTTCACATCCTAAGGGAATGCGCTCACTGAAATATTTGGTAAATGTGCTGTGGATCTCTAAGTGTTGCAAGAAAGACATTAGGTGTGTACATCTGGGTCTTGCAGAGAATCAGCAATGGAAGAGAACAGCCGAAACGAAGCATATACATTCAATTTTAAGAACTCCCGGTTGCTGAATTAAGCCAGCAGCAACTTGAAAAACCCACTAAAATATTCTGTAAAAAATAAGATTCCACAAGAATCTTGTCAACAGGATTGAAGGTTATCAACTGTGTTTGGTGTAGAATGCCCACACAAGAGATTCGAATGCAGCTTCCAGCCCACTCCGAGCCTACCATTTCATCCCCCACACTGCCCAATGGATGCACAAGCTCCTGAGGTGCCCACTGCCTTGTGGAGGGGGCATATAAGAGATAATTAGTATTGTGAATCCGATCTATGGAAAAGGAACTAACTAAAACTATAACTAAAGAAACATCTGAAATATCTCAACACTTTATCAGAAAATGTCAAGTTTGTCTTTCATCAAAACGTCATGGTATCCCAACATGACAACCGTATCCCAACATGACAACCAGCTGGAAATTCAAGATGTTTCATCATTTTTTGTCTCGTTTCTGTGCTTATTAACGACTCTACATCTCAGTTACACAGTGAGTTGTTACCTTTACTCCTTTCATTTTTTATATTCCATATGTGACTTTCCATTATCACATTTGTATCATCACATGGCACCCTTTCCATCCTATTAAATCATGTCACTTGTCCTTCATTACTGCCTTCTGTTCTATTGTCTGTATCTTCCTACATGTCTGTCTCCCCCTCACCCCTTCTACTGTCCATATGACCTGTCCCTAACATTTTGTTCTCTTCGCTAGCCCAGCTGTGCTGAAGTCTCATGACACCCTGTAGCACAAGCCATACCTGCTTCAACTGCAGCCCACGTTATGTACCTACCTCCCTGACCACCAGATTTCATTTTAACATTTTTTTAAATTTGAAATTACCACATTTTAACCCTAGTCTATTCAAACCATTGAATATGAGTCCACAAGGCATGTGCAAGTGCACGGTGTGTACACTGTAGGTCATAACATATTTCTGGAGTGAGAGAATATGTATCTGTGTATGTGTATCAAACACAAGAAAAGTAACTTAGGTCTTAGCTCATATTGGTTTGTACATATAGTATGAAATAATGATGGAAACAACAGGCAACATGAATGTGCACAGCTGAACACCATACTGCATGAACAAGTCATAAAGAGACTTTCATATAAGTAGTGGGTGTCAAATAGCCGACTGCAACTACTATGGTTGATGATTTACTTGCCCAGGAAGTTCCAAATCTTCCAACTGTACTTATTTCTTGTTATTTCAATATCTAACACCACTAGATATGAATAGTAATTCACATTACAAAAAGGTGTCTAGACCCCTTTGATGAACTATATATAAATGACTAGAATGGGCAACTGTTTTGATTGTCACTAGTCAGCAGTTCCAAGGTCCTGTTGCTTGAATATGCTGATGTAAATCAAACAAGTTACACTCTGAATCACCTGAATCACCATCACGATATTTTTCAAACTTTGTGGAGATGATAACCACACAACAGGCATTAAATGATTAAATATTTATTCAACTGGAAATTATGTCCATCGACATCAGTATGACATTTGTGACTCTCATGGGCAAAAATATGCTTTATTTTTCTGGCATAAAAGCCAAGAGCCTCCAAATGTCATATTGAGGAATTTATTGTCATGTTTGAAAACCATGCTGGGTCAGTTAATGAAGGTTACTGGCAGGAGGCAGCTATGTATGTATACGTCTTCCCATTTTATCTCAAAAATGCACTATGGTGTATTCGTGAAAAAAGCAGAGGATCAAGCCGGCTAGTCAAGAATGCAATGTGAGCACTTGCACTATCATAGTGGTATATCTGTGTGGAATGCGTCACCTATTGAAGCGTATGACAACTGGGCTTATCATTTGTATCACAGTATTGTGCCTCTCTTTCACGATTACCAAATTGGTCCTATTGTCATATCCAATAGATTTCCACACCGACTCCAGGAGTTGCACAGGTGTGGGACTCCAGAATTGCTGCTTCCTGTGACCTTTTACCAGGTCATCTATGGGAGCATTTGCAGCAATCTGACTGCCATTGACTCTGACTCTGCACCATGCAAAATTTTGTTTTATGTGGTATTGCATCAGCAGAAAATGACGTTTGGCAACTTGAGATCTTAACTCTGTTTCTAGCAATCTGTTCCATACAGTCTCTGCTGATGTTCATCCTGTAGCCTCTATCTGTATTTCAGCTACTGTCATCCACCTACTTGTCTGAGCCAGTCTAACAATCCAATGACCATTTCATGACATAATCCTCCGGGAAGGAACCACACTCATTCTTCTTGTCACACTGTTTTCCTGAGCCTGTATTTATCAGAAACTGAGTCTACCTTGATGCAAAACACCTTGTTATTTGTTTAGTTATTTACTTTCCCAAACTAGTTTCGGTGACAAATATCACCATAATCAGTGAGTTTTTTTAATCATTACATGGTGTAATGTTCTTGATCATAAACAAAGTGCGAAAGTTTTGTTTTTCTGTGTACAGAATCAGCTACATGCCATCCAACAAACCTGAAGATGACATGATGTACGCTGAGAAAAAACAGCAAACAGAAAAAAAGCACAGAAAATACGCTGCAAACGGTGAGAATAATTCTTAAAAACATGCCGTAACATACAATAAATAAGATTTAAGAAAACCACTGATAATGGTGATACTTGTCACCGAAACTAGTTTGGGAAAATAAATAACTAAACATATAACAAGGTGTTTTGCATCAAGGCAGACTCAGTTTCTCATATTTTTTTTCTATGCAAACACAGACCAAATGGAAGAGTTCCAAGATAAAGTTATAGAGCCCATCCTACTACTACACACTGTATAGTATCAGGAAACCACAGATTCATTTTAATTATCTAGTGGCTCGACAAATTCAAAATTTTTAAAATCATTGGCAGTGTATTATGAATGTAGGACTGCAGCACCAAAAATGTGCCTTTTTCAAGCAGATTCTCAACGATTGCACAATAAAATACTTTGGATTTTTACCTGTGGTTCTACAACAGAAACATTTCCCACTGCTTTGCATGGCACCTCGTAAGTCCAGTGGCAATGAGTGTTACTAGTGCAGGCCTGGCAGTTATGCAGCTGATTACATTCTGCAAGTTCACGGTTGGGACAACGATCTGCTGGTAAAACCTGTGAGAAAACAGGTACACAATAAAACATAATCAATGCAGTGCATTCAAGCAAATGTAATAATGCAATGCCATTATGCTACAATAATTGCCACAAAGTCTACATACTCAATTTTCCAAACTGATTAATGCTATATGGATCTGTTTTATATAATTCTACTAGTAGGAGTATGATTAAAAACTGAATATAGAAAAATAGCACTGAAGGTCTACAATCAATCTCAAGAGAGAAATTGCATGTCATTTTTATTGTGCTCAATCACTAGCCTGCATCACCATGATCACTGGGTTCTTAATGTTTATAGCATTGATTTCCATGTGCAATCCGGACATGTTAATTTTATTCAACTTGGGAAAAAAAAAATAAGAAACAGGAATCAGAGTAAAAGATGATTTAAGAGTCAGGCAGAGGGTTGCCACATAAATTATGCTCTTGACCTTGAGTCCAGTATCTTGACCATTCTACCACTTCAATCCATGTGGAGGAGTGGTCACTATTTTTAATTAAATCAAGAATACAACTAAATGCAATTAATAAAATTAAGAATTTTCATACAAATTTGAGGCCTGTGGGTATAATTACTCAGAACATGCAGAAAGATGTCGAGGGCAGTTCTCACAGAACTGGTTACAGCTGCTGCTTCAGTATTATCTGTGAAAAGTTGTGTCTGTCTGCAGCTCATTGTTTTCTCTATATGCTTGGTAGCACTCTATCCTTTTCATAATAATGTTACCTAGAAAGCTGTCCCTTCTACATTCCTAGGGGCCATACATGTTTATACAGGAACACTTATTAATAAAGACATCAATAAATAAGGGGGCATGCTGAAAGAGGAAAGTGAGCTAGTTTGGAAATATAATTGCTAACTCTTGGGAACAATAACAAAAATTAACAAGTTACTACTTCTTAATGAAGAGGGGTCCTTGCTCATGGCGGAGTCTTTGCACAGAGCGGACCATGAATAGTTTACAGCAGTTTGTTCAGTGGCATCAAGTGGTACGAGAAAACTCTCTTCAGTGGTGCACTTGGTGGTAAAGGTGTGCCAAAACAGCTAGGGATGCAATGGTAATAAACCTGCCTGATTCTCCTGGCTCACACTGTACTTCACCTCACTAAGTACACCATACTGGACATAGCATTCCAGGTGCTGATGCCGGGGAGATGAACCAGGCATCCAGCATCAGGCTTTGTATGGCCGCAGTCAAGGGAAGCCCCTCAAGGGAAGGCAGGGCAGAAAATACAGTAGTGCTCCTCTCAATAATCGGACTGTGAAAAAACACTGACACTGGACGTGGGTGCAAAATCCTGCTGCCTGCAAATACACCGGCAAAATTCAGCAGATGACGACACGGGCTACGTGGTGCTGTGCAGTACGAGCTGCCAACAGCGTGGCCCGGAGATGTTGCCTCATCGAAGTGGGAGGAGAGACTACTCAAGCGATGGTTCAGTGTGCGTCGCATCTGGAAAGTGTGGCAATGTAAGCTCTACCTCCAGCGGAAGTGACTAGTGAGGGTGCTAGGGGAGATGTGGCGGTACCTTGGCCAGCAGGCACTTCATTGGTAACAGGTTTTCAGTCAGCACTGTCTGCCGTCTACCACTATATGTGGGGATGAACAGTAGTAGTCTGCACACCACGAAGGGTGGCCTCATTTCCTCACAAAGCTCTGTGTCAATTACTTTTAGATGTGCAACACTTTGATTGCTCATGAATGGAGCATTCATAGTTACATTGGATCAAAAACTTTGTAGAAGTGGAAAAAATATGCTCTGCATTCTCCCAATGTTCATTATCAGTGCCATTTCAAGGTATTCAGCACCTTGAACATTGAAACTAATGACAAGTAACAACAACGTGAATACTATAAACTACATACATGTTAAAATGTGATATAAATGCAATCCATTATTACAATAAATACTCGACAACCTTTCTACTGCATGGATTTGTAACAATTTTATCAATTTCACTCTATTTTAAACAAATCAGAAGAATTTTTAGAACTCACATACTATTTTCGTGTCAAAATTTAAAACATCTGATAAATGACTGGCCGTTCAACTGTTTTATTCTCAGCTACACCTGACAAGCAGACTTTGCAAGATGTAAGGCAAAGCAGAAGATTCACAGACATTTCACGGAAAAGTTTCTGCTATGTGGACGATAAATTACAAAAGGCTCTCAGAAAAACACTTAAGACAGAATTTTTCACACCAAGTGGTCTTAAAGTATGATATCAACCCAATATCAGAAAAATTTTCAGGAGAGGCTTATTCTTAAGCAGTGCCTAGATACAGTCAAACTAACTGAATGTACAATTTTTGGTTTTATGTAAAAATTTTTACCCATTTACAAGATCTTAAAAGTTATTTCTCTAATTATTAACTGCTATTGTTTTGTCATATTTGTGAATGACTGTCATAATATCAATTTCTGTGTAGTCTGTTATTAAATTTTTATCTTTGACGAAAACTGATTTATAACAATATTATGTAAAAGGTAGTTGCTATTCACCATAAAGTAGAGATGCTGAGTCACAGTTAGGTAAAAAAAAAAAAAAAAAAAATAGGCAACTGACACACACACACACACACACACACACACACACACACACACAAACGCGTGCAAACACAGCTCACACACGTGACCACAGTCTCTGGCAGCTGAAGCCAGACGCCTCGTTGGCTGAAAGCTTACTGTGTGACTTTTTTTTTTTTTTTTTTTTTTTTTTTTTTTTTTTTTTTTACCTACCTACCTGTGACTCAGTATCTCCACAATATGGTGACTAGCAACTATTCTTTTCACAATACTGTTACATTCCGTCTTGGATTTTCCATTGTTTGAAAACTGATTTATACCATTATTAAGATTTAAGATTGTCTTTTGTTTGAATAAGCTATTATTGATATTTTTAAATATGATACAATTGAGTCTCATAAAGAAGTAAATTTAATAACATACCATGTCTCCGACATGCAATTTAAATGTTTAAGACCTTCCAACACAAGTAAAAATTATACATATAGCCGAAAAAAGTATGCATGAGATTGCTGATGATAGCTAGGCTGCACTTAGGTATCTTAAAACCAATAGTTGTAAATAAAATATAAAAAAAGCTGCTCTGGTGGATTATTGATACAACAGGAACACACAACACAATGAATTTCTCACAAAGTATTGTATTAGGGGTGACACAATACTCCCTTACACAATAAAAGTTTTGTCCCATCTCTCTGTCACGTCACCTAGGTATAGACCATTTGTCCGAGGGTTGTCCAGTATTTTTACAGTTGTATCAATTCCAAGTAAAGTTGGTACATGTACATCAGTAGTGTATATCCTTTTTTGGACCAGGCAAAACAAGTCTGCAAATCTTAACTGAGTTCTGCATCTTATCAGGACACCAAAGATGAAGCTATTTAAGGCACATAATCATGACAGCCTGTAGAAGTCAAACACATGTACCTTTGCTATCAGAATACTGTGTACTGTCAGCATCTATGATACATGCATACACTTTGAATCATTCCTTAATGTCATATCGAGTAGTCACATCAGGCCATATATCATCTCAAGTTATGAACCTCAGAGCTCAACTATAACAAGATGCGGGGGTTCCTACTCTGACATCACAATAAATGTACTATACGATGAAATTTCTTGTTGACATTACACAACTGCTTAAAAATAACAGCTACATGTATTCAGGGAAAATAAGCCAGAAAATTAATCTTTATGTGGAGAAAATATCTTTTTCTATAATTCAGGAATAAAGTATTCTGCATTTTCAGCAGCCTTCTGCAAAGACTGAAGGAAGTATAAGACAAATGCCACATTTAGAAATATATGATCCTTTCCCAAGATAAAAATCTTGCACTTTAAAAATGTCTGTTATTACTGCACATTATTAAAATTAATGTAATTTAGACAGTGTTGTTCCTGTAGTGAGAGCTCAGGATTTTTATTTGACTGATCATACTAATTGTGAATTTCTTCAATTCATTTCAGACAATTGCCAGCACTGTTCTCAACAAACATAGGTCACAGGTCTCATCTTCCCCATTGCTATTGCTTTTAAATTAATTGTTATTGTCATCATTATTCAGCATGTCATTTACAAATTTATATTATGCAGTGAGATGTTCCATAATTGTGCAGCAATTTTATCTCTATACATGAAGAATAAAATAAACACTACAATTGTTCCATTGTAAACTAGTGCTACATTAAGCCAATTCTCCACAATACAATGTAAGCTAATTCTCTGCTATCGGGTATTCAAATAATATTAGGCAGTTACAGATGTACTGAAGTACATCACACAGCAGAAAGAGCACGGATTTCTACAAAGACTATAGTTCACAATGACAAGACTATCAAACACTACTTTTGAATAAGTCTTTCTAGAGTGTACAATGTGCCTTGAAGCTGCTACTCAGCAGAAAATGTGGATGGTATCACAATCAACAAAGGTCTACTTCAAACTTGATGCTACACATCATGAGTCATAGAGGAGTCACACAAAGGAACAGCACTCTTGTTCAACCAAGGTCAGGACACATTCAGAACAGATTACGTACTTCAAGGTTTTCACTTTCTTACCACTTACATGAGGGGCTCAGTTATAGACTCAAAATTTCTCCATTTGTAACTGAATTTTATATTGTGTAAGAGACATGAACATTGACAGGGCGACAATAGGATCTGCCTACAGCTGTTAAGTTTCTACAAGCCAACATCCTTCTACATAAATTTATCAGTATTCACAACCAAACTCTTCAATTACAACATTATGCTCTATTAACCTGCAAGAATGTCATCTATATATCGCTAATTTCCTTTACAGCATTACTATTTATGATTCTAAGAATCTAACTGATGGTGACTGTGTGGCTGAATGAACATACAGGCTACAAACAACTTTAGTCAATGTATAAAAGAAAAATCACCACTCGCAATTTAAATGTACAATTAGAATTAATATGATTAAAAAAACTCAATACTTATCTGGTCTCTAAGTACCAACTATTTCCATTACAATAGCTCACCTGCATTTTTCTATCTGCATCTCTAAGTAAACATGAACTACTCTCATTAGACCATTCACACCCAAAAGTATTTGAGCATGAGGTACAGTCCTGACAGTCACTGCAGCTACTCTGGGTAGTTTCCTTGCACAGACTGAAAAAAACACATATTTCAGTTACAATGTATAATTAACAAATCACTACAGCAATTTTATTTCCTGTTATTTAATACAAACTACAAATTGGAAGGCTGATGCAAGGCCCCACACAACTTCACCATATATGATATGTTCCTATATTGTGTAAAGTAATTATAAAAAACAACTAGTGACCAATCATGGGATGAAAATATATTTAAAATGTGAACGTCAAATTAGCATATACTGAATGTGACTGAAAGTAATACAAACAAACAGTACAGTCCATTTATCCCTATAACTTATACTGAGCGATGACAAGTCATTGTCTAACCAATTTCTGCCTAGAGTAATACTCATGTCATGTAACATTCTGCCATTATTTTCTCTTGCTGGCAACAATGCATGCATTTCGAATGCCTACTGTTGTATGTCTCTCAGGTAAGAATGCTCCACTGTTGATTTTTAGGCAAGTTTCTGATAGCAGAAAACAGGGAGAGGACAGCGTCTGGTGCTTTAATTACTAAAGATTTTTTCTAAATAGTATTATGCCTTGGGTTAAGAAGTAAGTATTATTTTCTGTTGCAATATATCACAAAATTTTTAAAACTTCTGTTTGATTATAATTTTAAATGCACTGAAATTTAAGATACAGGCTAGCTACAAAATTAAGTTCATTGTCATGGTTCCTAAACTAGTTTTAATTGTGTGTTGCACATATGTTATGCTAGGCAGAACAATCAAATAATGATTCCTTCTTTCTCAGTGGCCAGTCTGAGCATGATATCCTGGCTTTTCTTGAGGAGCAGGAGAAAGAAGATGCAACAGATATATTTATTCAGCCTACTGATGCTAATGTGGAGTCAGATGAAGATTCTGGTGACGAAGATGGTGAAGGAAAGAAAGGTAACTTCATACTGGTGCAAAGCAGTTTTGAACAACAGAAACAGGTTAGGTGGTGAACTTGAGATTGATCACTCTCACGATGATAAGCCAGAAAATGTTAACTCAGATGAAACAGAAAAGCTACAGATCCTAAAACCTGTAATCAGAGGTTGGTGAAAGAAAGGTCTGCAAAATGACAATGCTATACTTCCTAAGAATGATCATATTAAATACAGATGCTTTTCTCCAGTTCAGTGCTTTGAAATGTTTTGGAATGATAAAGTAATTAAATTTCTCATCCCTGAAACAACAAAATATGTTTTCGTCAAGAACAGCCCAGATCTCAAAATAACACATTAAGGGATAAAAGGTTTTCTAGGAAATATAATTCTCTCTGGGTATAATACTCTACTAAGAGGATGATGTTATATATTCAAGGTTGGACATGAGAAATGAAATTGTGCGTAACATAATGAGGACAGATTAGAAGCAGTTATGAGATTCATTCACTCATGTGGTAATACACAAATAAATATAAATGATAAAATGTGGAAGCTTCATCCATTAATAGACATGCTAAGAAAAGTGTTTTCTCTCCACATTCAACCTGAGCAAGATTTGGATTATAATGAGAGCATGATAAGTATTTTGATAGGCATGGATGAAAACACTTCCTGGAAGGTAAACCCGCTAGATTTGTGTACAAAACATAGTACCTAAACAGAGACATGGATTATCTAGTGGATTTTCAAATATGCCAAAGAACTGATCCACAAAACAATGATGTGTATGAGAATGCATTTGGAAAATGTGCTGCACCTCTGGCTCAAATGATTGATTCACTTCCTGAAAAAAGTAAAGTCTGCCCTACAAATTTTACTTAGACAATCTGATTACATCATCAACATTGCTTGCTCACCTATAAGAATGAGGTTATAGTTCAACTGGGACTATTTGGGAGAATCATTTGCCTAAAGAATGTCTACCTACACAGAAGAAAAGACCACATGCTACTGAAGAATACACCAAAAATATGAGTAGGACTGTCTGAATGAATGAAAATATAGTGTTATATAGGGTGAGTATAAGAGGAATGAAATGGTGGTAGCCAATTTTTACGTGGCTACTGGATGTGTCTGTACATAATGTGTGACTTCTCTACAGAAAGACAGGTATGAACATACCACAACTGCAGTTCTGGCACTACATTATATAATATAACCTGACTTCCAATGCAACAATTCCTAGAGGTCCTGGTCACGCTGCAGGAGATACAATGAGAAAAATCATTTGGTGGCTATGGTACCACAGAAATAAAGAAGACCCTGCACTGCAGACAATTTCAAAAAGGGCTCCAAGAACAATATGCCACAAATGTAATACTTGTTTGTGCAGAGTGTTTTGTATCACATCAAGGAAAATGAGTGCTACTGGTTTAATATAATTTAAATGACATACACTGCATTATCTTATTTACTTTAATGTACTTCATTTAAAATGTACATTCTGCCTAGCATGTCCTTTATGTTACACATTCTTTCACTTAAAGTATTAATTACTTTTTCTTTGGCTTGTTGTAGTATATTTCTTTGCTCACAATAAACAAGTAAATATATATTTTGTAAAATCCAGGAGCGAAAATTAATTCAGGTAAAAATCATTAAAAGTTCTTCAGTGATTTACTTTAAATTTTTACATGATATTGTAATCAACATTCATATGGGCTACATGTTTTAACAACAATGCACTAGTTGCCTGCTAAAACCTATTGTGAGAGAAAAACTGTTGTGCTATGCTGTACTGTGTAAATATATGGTTTCATTTTCTTGCTCACAGATGTTTCAACAGAAAACAGGAAAGTTGTATTATGGCTTGAGATTAAAATACTGCTATAGAATCTCAATCACCCAAAACTTTGTAATTCTACATATTCGCAGACTAAAACTATGTGAAATACAGTCATCGAAGCTACTATCCTCAAGAATACAGCAACAGGACAGTCTCCCCATACACTGTACACCTATGATCCCAAACATTTACCCACCCATTTTAAGTTACTTTAATTCCCAATTAAGGTTTTACGAACAATAACAATAAGCAAGGTGCAAAGTCAGGGAGAGGGGTTAGAAGAGGGTAGGAGGAAATGGGCATAGAGTGGGGCAGGAAGATACGAACACAGAGAGGGGGAGGCAGGAGGAGGAGATAAGGACATGTATCCAATTTCCACACATATTTAGCAACTGCAAAATATTACCAGGCACATGAAAGAGAAAGAAACAGAGAGAGAGAGAGAGAGAGAGAGAGAGATTTACCTGTAATTTTTAAAATTAATTAAATTCTCTGCAGACAGAGAAACACATTTGTTTGCATGGGGTATCCACAAACATTTCACTCCAAACCTTATTGATTCGCACATAGTGTCATTGGTCAGACTTTCACATTTTCCTGGTACAAACCTGCCAACAGAAAGGATTGCATGATTGTAACAAAGTTCATATACATAATACGGCAATATTTAAACAGTGTGTTATTAGAGTCTACTGTAACAATGCTTTCCTCTGGGGTGGAAGGGAATACTGGAAGAGGAGGGTGTTCTTCAATTGTCAAAATTGTTTCAAGGAAACATACATTGAAGAACCAAAGAAACTGGTACACACGCCTAATATCATGCAGGGCCCCCCACAAGTACGTAGACATGCCAAACACGACGTGGCATGGACTTGACTAAGGTCTGAAGTAGTATTGGAGGGAACTGACACCATGAATCCTGCAGGGCTGTTCATAAATCCGTGAGTACAAGGGGCTGGAGATCTCTTCTGAACAGCACATCACAGGGCTTCCTAGATATGCTCAATAATGTTCATGCCTGGGGAGTTTGGTGGCCAGGGGAAGTGTTTAAACTCAGAAGTGTGTTCCTGGGGCCACTCTTTGGCAATTCTGGATGTATGGGGTGTCACATTATCCTGCTGGAATTGCCCAAGTCTGTCGGCATGCAAAATGGACATGAATGGATGCACGTGATCAGACAGGACGTTTACGTATGTGTCTCCTGTCAGAGTCGTATCTAGACGTATCAGGGGTCCCATATCACTCCAACTGCACACACCCCATACCATTATAGAACCTCCACCACCTTCAACAGTCCCTGCTGACATGCAGGGTCCATGGATTCATGAGGTTGTCTCCATACCCATCCACATCCATCCACTTGATACAACTTTAAATGAGACTCGTCCGACCAGGTACATGTTTACAGTCATCAACAGTCCAATGTCGGTGTTTACAGGCCCAGATGAGGTGTAAAGCTTTGTGTCATACAAGCATCACCGGTACATGAGTAGGCTTTCAGCTCCAAAAGCCCATATTCATGATGTTTCATTAAATGGTTCAGATGCTGACACTTGTTGATCGCCCAGCACTGAAATCAGCAGCAATTTGCAGAAGGGTTGCAGTTCTGTCACGCTGACCGATTCTCTTCAGTTGTCATTGATCCTGTTCTTGCAGGATCTTTTTCCGGTCACAGTGATGCCAATGATTTGATGTTTTACTGGATTCCTGATATTCACGGTACATTCGTGAAATGGTTGTATGGGAAAATCCCTACTTCATTGCTACCTTGGAGATGCTGTGTTTCATTGCTTGTGTGCTGACTATAACACCACGTTCGAATTAACTTAAATCTTGATAACCTGCCATTGTAACAGCAGTAACTGATTTAATGACTCCACCAGACACTTGTTATCTTATATATGCTTTGCTGACCGAAGTGCCATGTTCTGCCTGTTTACGTATCTCTGTGTTCGAAAACGCAAAAACGCAAGCCTATACCAGTTTCTTTGGTGCTTCAGCGTATATCAATGTATACATACAAAGACAAAGACACTCATATATCAATGTATACATATAAAGACCCCCCCCCCCCCCGCCATGAACCATGGACCTTTCCGTTGGTGGGGAGGCTTGCGTGCCTCAGTGACACAGATAACCGTACCTTGGGTACAACCACAATGGAGGGGTATCTGTTGAGAGTACAGACAAACGTGTGGTTCCTGAAAAGGGGCAGCAAACTTTTCAGTAGTTGCAGGAGCAACAGTCTGGATGATTGACTGATCCGGCCTTGTAACATTAACCAAAACAGCCTTGCTGTGCGGGTATTTCGAACGGCTGAAAGCAAGGGGAAACTACCGGCGTAATTTTTCCCAAGGGCATGCAGCATTACTGTATGATTAAATGATGATGGAGTCCTCTTGGGTAAAATATTCTGGAGGTAAAATAGTCCCCCATTCAGATCTCCAGGCAGGGACTACTCAGGAGGACGTCGTTACCAGCAGAAAGAGAACTGACATTCTATGGATCATTGTAATTCTGTCAGAGACATCAAAGGATAGAGCAGCGTAGAGAGCTGCATCAAACCAGTCTCTGGACTGAAAACCACAACACCACCACCAACATATAAAGACATGGAATAATGGAGACAAAAATGAGAACTATAAGGTCAAATGAGAAATACTTCATTCCTTTTTTCAGTTCCACTGTTGTACACCACACACACACACACACACACACACACACACACACACACACACACTCTTTTTCAGTTCTTTTGGTGTATAAAATATATATAACAGAATGATATGGATGAATAACAACATGTATTAAAAGCCTGACTAGACATAATGTAGCCTCAACCTATAGCCAGTCCAAGTTGCCGAAACACTCGTTATTGCATTGTGTCCATCAAACAAGGGCGATTTTGCACAGTAGCGACCAGCAGGCTGCTGCATCCAGCACTACGCTGTCTCAAACTACAGATTAGCTGCCACGGCTGGTGACTGTGTGCCCCTGCAGGTGTATTTAACTGTTGTGCTCTCACACTGATCCAGCAGTACCAGTATACCCAATCTGCCATATCAGCGAGTACACAGCCATGCAGTGGAAATTGTGCAAACAGAAAAAAATCTTATCGAGATGGTGAGGAAGTACAATTTCTTTTACTATACAGGTAACATAGATTACAAGTACATTCTGAAGAAGGTCAAAGCCTGGGAAGCTATAGCGCTGAACTGGATTTAAATGGAACATATATCTGTAAAGATTTTAATTTTCACACTTGCAATATATTAGACAAAAAGTGGTAACGTTAAGTACAATACAGTTCAGTACTATGTACTGGAAATTAATTAGTGCATATTACAACTTAAAGTATCTGGAAGATGTACTGAATTGGGATATAACTTATTGCAAATATGTATACAACAATGAGACCAAAAAGGAAAAAAGTGCATAAAAAACTGAAATAGAGAGAAAGGCAATCTTTGTTGAAAGTGGGCTTTATGTAAAACAGTTATTTAAGTGAAAAAAGATTTGCCTATCCCTATGTGGGATTCCCGATGTCGAAACGAATTATTTCTATGCTTGATTCTAACACTAACAGCTGAAGCTATTATTTCACACAACAGTTCCACACTGCAATTTAAAGTAATACTTTAGTCTTAAGAGAAACATCTCTGACATAATTTTGACAATACACCAAAAATTGCAGTATGCTTAGCACTTGCAGTCACCATGGAGCTCACCTAATGAGTTTGTTCTAACTAGTAACCCAAGGAAACACATGGTCATGGAAGAGATTCAGTTTTGTTGCACTTGTTGGAAACATTTACAATGTCTGTGCTTGTCCTTATGAAGATGCTGTCCTCAGGAGTCATTGATATCATGCTGTGCAGATATGGAAACCCCCTGATGGCGGTCAGTGACCAGGCTGCCCCCGACAGCTGCCTCGGGTAGTTGTAGGCACGCTGTCTGCACTCACTACACTTGCCGCAGTAGTCAAACTTATGTCCGCTGTAGACGGTGGGCGTAGTAACTGGTGGGTTATTACACTCCTCCTTGCTTGTGGGGTAAAGGGATGGGGAAGGAGAGGGAAGACCAGGCATCACCATGCAGGATACAATGACTGAAGAGACATCCATATTGTCCAGGTAAAAGTGAAGGGTACCCCTGCCATCCGTGCACCTAGGGCGACTGGTGGACAGGATCAGTGACAGGGGGATGGGAGCCATCTCAATGTTGAAAACATGAAGAGGGGTAACAGCGTGAACTGTGACAATGGTGGGATGACAGGAGAGGCTCTGGTGACAAAGACCCAGCTTCTGTCCCCACTGATGGTGGCACCTTCTCAGGCACACAAAGCCCCAACCTCCAGTTAGGCTAACACAACCTGGCTTGTGTGAGCCCTGCAGGGGCCTGGAATGACGATGAACAAGGCATCAGGCCCACAGCCCTAGGAGGGAGACCTGCACCCACCCTAGGACACAACTTGTTCTGGTGGCGTGCCATGAGTCACTCTTTAGTGCAACCCATAAAGATGTAGCGATTGTGTCAGGTGTGGATGACGGCCGGAATCCAATGACGGTACCATCCAAATGGCCTCGCCCAGACTGGTGTGCCAGAGTTGAAGATTGACAAAACTGGCGGTGCCGGGCCAGCAACAAAAGGTTGAGCAGCAATCACAGTTGATCACAGTTGATGGCCATGCAGGAGCTTCTGCAGGACTCTTGGTCCAAATCAGTGTCATTCTGTAAGAGCTTAAAAAAATGTGAGAGCCTCCTTGATTCAGATAGCTTCTAATACTTGTGCATCTGAGTCTTGAATGTTCAGGCAAGGCATTCTGCCGTGTCGTTAGACTGCAGATGGAAGGGAGGCACCATGACATGGCAAATGCAATTATGTGTAACAACGTCCATGAAAGATTGTCCCGTGAAAGCCATTGTCTGAAACCATAGTGCAAGGCAAGCCTTCTATCGAGAATATTTTTGGCAGAGGGTTGACAATTGCATCTGCTGTCTCAGACCAACAATGAACGACACCACGAAAATGGGAAGAAGCATCAATAGCCGATAACCAGAAAGTGTCTAAAGAAGGAACAGCAAAATCAAAGTGGACTCTTACCCAAGGCTGTCTAGGGGCTGGCCATGTTGAAAAAATAGTGCACAGTGTTGCCTGCTGACTCAAACATTTGCAGCATGTTGCGACTGGGTGTTCCATGTTCCAATCAATGCCAATCCAAAAGAAATGGCTGCATGCCCACAATTTTGTGCGAGAGATCCCCCAGTGACCCTGATGTAATAAGTGGAGAACCTCTTACTGCAGAGCTATTGGAACCAACACACAGTGAGTGAACCCTTCCATTGACCAGAGAGTATGTGCCATCAAACAAGGAGGGGTGATAGTTCATCACATAAAATTTCCGAAGCAGGCCCAATGTCCAGCCTGGCAAACTGTCAGGCCACACATGTTGTATCATTTGTATGACCTGCCAGAGCTACGGATCTGCCCCACAGCAGAAACAACAAAGGAACTGGTGATGAGGAAGGTATCCACCATGTGCCTTGCCTCTGTATCCAATGGAAAACAGAGCAGTTCCTTGTGGTTGACAGAGGGGTCAGCCCATGGGAAGCTGGGATAGAGCATCCACATTTTCATGTTGGCAAGTGGGACAAAAATGGATATCATAATTGTACAGGGACAAGAACAGAGACAAGAATGGAGACAGAGGCGTAAGGATGTAGACAAGCTAGCCAAGGAAATGGTATTGGGCCACAACCGACCTCATCCCATACTCACACACATCATTGGTCAGAACCAAATGCTTGCCGGGTCAAAATGTTGAAAGACACTGCACAGAGTGAAGACAATCCTTAAGCTGCATTAATCCATTCTTACAAGCTGCAAATCAAACAGAAGGAGCATGTTTCCAAAGCAACAGATGCAAGGGACGGGCAATAGTAGCTGCTCTGGGAATAAACATGTGACAGCATGTCACTTTGCTAAGGACTGACTGAAGTTCTCATAGATTAGAAGGACGGGGCAAAGACATGATGGTGGCAAAATGTTGATCCATAGGGTGCACGCCCTGCCTAGAAACTTCATGACCCAAATAAACTATGGAGGGCTGAGAAAACTGAGACTTAGAAAGACTAAAATTTGAGCCCCATGGCCTATAGAACAGTAAACAAAGAATGGAGATTGCATAGGTGATCCTCCGTAGCAGCACCTGTTACAATGATATCATGTAGAAATGAAATGAATGTAAGCTATTGTAACTGCTTCTAAAATATGTTGAAATATGGCAAAAGCACTAGTGACACCAAAAACTAGCTGTTCATACTGATAAGGAGCCGAAATGCATATTAACCACAAGCACCTATGTTGATGTCATGTTCAATGCAATGTGAAGGTAGGCTTTGGCCAATTCATTCTTTGAAACCAACTGGCCCCCAGCCAAATTTTTCAGTAACACCTCCGGGCAAGGCAGGGTGTAAGTGTCTATGACTGACTGTCCATGAACAGTGACCTTGAAGTCTCCATAGAGCTGAAGGTGACCCTAACAGATTTTTTATGATCACTAAGGGCGTAGCCCATTCACTTGAACGAATCGGGCTCATCACTCGCAATGAAGTTAGCAATCCGGTTCCAACCTGATTATTATTATTATTATTATTATTATTTGGGTTGAGGGGGCATTCAACTCATGGTCATCAGCACCCTGACAAAAAGTCAGCACGCAAATCTCATGAGTGGGGACGAAGCCTGTCCCCGCATGCAGAGCAGTTTATAATGTATTAAAGTCTGCCACCCTTCCCCACCAATTTAGGGATGAGGCCTGACAGTTCACAAAATTTCACCACTCTTGTAACACTAGTATCGGTATCTGCGAGGATGGTGGGCAGATCTCCAGCGAGACTGAGGGCTGCCCTAATATCGGTGTACACGACACACTTGGCCACAATATGCTGAACTGAAAGTGGCACGCCACAAACTTCACAGAGTGGTGGATACTCCCGCCGGAGGAGGAAGCCATATGTGAAAGGACTATGAAGACCTCCTTCCAGTGGCGAGGCTGACATGGAGTCTGCCAAGCCTTTGTGGTCAATTTGAGCAACCACATTTTGTTGTCTGTCACCCACAACCATTCAGTATTTTACTGATGCATGATGCATCTATCAGAAAATGAGATGATGGCATGCAACAGATGGAACATTGATGGGCAGCACTATCCCAACATGCTTCCTTGGCAGTGTTGTTGGCCATGTTGTTACCCTGTATTCCAATGTGGCCAGGTACCCAGCAAAAGATCACCTCCTTGCCATGGTGTTGGAGCCACTGTAAGCAATCATGGATGAGCTGAATCAGTGGGTCTACTGGATACATTTGGTGAAGTACTTGCACTGCAATAAGAGAGTCAGAACAGCCAAGAAAACTCGTGCGATGATGTCTGTGAATCCTCTCCAGTGCCATCAGAATTTGTAAATTGCTCTGGAAGATGCACTTTAAAAACAACATAACAACCAAGAGCATTCTCCTGCTGGGATCCACCTGTATAAATAATGATAAAACTGTGGTATGTGCTTGAAATAGATGAAAACAAGTTGTATGAACAAAATATGGAGTACAAGTTTTCTTGTACTGTGTCAAGCTTAAAATCACATTGGGTATCTGAAGACAGCAGTGTGTTCCTTTCCTGGTGTGTATTTTCATGCCTAAAAGATCCAGATCCTTGAGACAGTCTGTAGCATGTATACCAAATGACTTGGTTGGTCGCTTGGGGCTGATTCCTGAACAGTCATTTGCAGGTGGATTGGATCACTGAACTAAATGCCAATGACTGAGATGACAATGAGATTTTCATTGCCTGTCCAGCCAAAAGGATACGTCGCCAAATCCAGAGTGGTGGTTCACCAGCCTCTGCAGGAAGGATGGGCCGATCCATAGACCACGTTGCCATAGTTTGAGCATGATCGAACAAATGCCCTATAAAACGGCAGGAGGCAGGACCTGTCAGCTCCCCATGTTTTTCCGCCAAGGCATTTCAAAATATTCCATGACTGGAAGCCCTTTGTTCGTAGGTCTTACAGGTGTGGGAGCCAAGTTAATTTAGAGTCAAATAATAAACCCAAAAAGTGCACAGTGTCTTAAAAACATAAAATATTGTCTCCCATTGTAAGCACTGGTTGGTTAAAACTCCGATGAACACGGTTAAAACTGACACCTGTAATCTTCTCTGGTGAGAACCGAAGACCAGCTTCTGGGCCCAGATTTCCATCCTCTTAATGGTCAGCTTTAACTGCCTCGTCGTTGTCATAAGATCAGAGGAAGAGTAGAAGATTGCCAAGCCATCCACAAACAAAGAGCATTTGGTAGGGCTCCTGACTGTGGAGGAAATGCCATCGAGAGCAATGGAAAACAATGTAACACTGAGGACACTGCCCTGGGGCATACCATTCTCCTGAACATAACAGTCAGACATGGTATCACTTACGCAATAACGAAAATGTTGGTCCTCGAGAAAGGATTGGATCAGAAGCAGCAAGCATCCATGTAGTCCCCATTCACAAAGTTGGCAAAGGATGTTGTATTGCCAAGTAGTGTCATATGATTTTTGTAGGTCAAAAAACAAACAAAACAAATGGTTTTAGTGTAAGAAGGACTCCCGTACTGCTATCTCCTGTAGAATTAAGTTATCAAGGGTGGAATGGCAGCACCTGAAACCACACTGGGAACGGCTCAGGTGACCTCGGAACTCAAGCAGTCAGACGAGGCAGCGGCTGATCATGCGTTCAAGAATCTTACCCATACAACTGGTAAGGGTGACACTCTGATAACTGTTAGGGGCACTATGGCCCTTGCCTGGTTTCCAGAATGAAATTAATGTTGCCTCCTTCCAAGTCGTGTGGTACTGTCCATCAAACCAGATCTAACTGAAACAAGAGATAAGCGGTCCTTTCGTTTCAGGGCACAGATGACAAAGCATGGCATAATGGATCTTATCAGGTCCTGGAGCAGTGTCTCTGGCTGCAGACAAAGCTGATTCCAGTTCCAACATGGAGAATGGAAGGTTGTAGACTTCCTCATTATGCAAGAAGAAATTGAGCTTCCCCATCTCTCCAGTCCTACGGAATACCTGAACAGCTGAAGCTTGTCTGGATGACATGGTAACAGTAAATAAGTGTTCAGCTAAAACGTGAGCCATGTCTTCTGGCTTGTCCACCAAGACCCCATTATTTGACAAGGCTGTAAGGGACTGTGTACTCCCCTTGCCTGAAATCGGTCTTATTGGGTCCCAAACTTGCGCAGCAGAAGTGGACCAATTAATGGAAGTTGTGAATTCCCTCCAGGAAGCCCTCTTTCGTTCTTTGATCACTCGTTTCATATGTGCTTTTGCAGACCTGAAGGCACGAAGACTGTCTATAGTCGGACAGTGCTTGAAGTTCCGCAGAGCTGTCCATCTGGCCCTGATTGTCAATCAACAGTTGTCATTCCACCAAGGTACAGGCCATCATCTGAGGTGGTTACTAGACCTGGGGATGGACTCTGCGGCAGCCCTTTGGATCTCACGAGTGATGTGGGCCACCACTTCCTGTTCACAATCCTTTTGTTCAAAAATAGACTGTCAACTGTACTGCAGCCAATTTGCCCTTTTTATCATCCACCTGCAGGGTCTCCTGTTGGCCACCGTCCTAGTCGGCAGATGAATCCACACTGTGAAGTGGTCACTTGAATGTAAATCTGCAGCTACTTCCCACTGACCTGTGTCTGCAATAGCTGGGGAACAAAAACAAAGGTCAACAGCTGAAAAAGACCCTGTAGCTGTGGAAAACTGAGTCATCTGACCAGCATTCAGAAGGCAGATATTCTCAGAATGGATGAGTCACTCGATCATCCAACCCCTGGAGGAAGTGGTAGCTGAGCCCCACAGGATATTGTGGGCATTGAAGTCCCCCACAAGGAGGAACGGGCGTGGAAGCACCTCGAAGAGTTCCGCCAGTGCATCTGTAGCCAAAGCATCATTATTTATTTATTTATTTAACCCTGATCAGATTAGGGCCATCAGGCCCGCTCTTACATCGGACCAGTGTTCCACACATGCAGCATTTCACACATCAGAGTTACATCATGAACATAGTTTAAATGAGAAAATTAGCTTACTCTAGTGACAATATGAATAAAGACTAGTGACTAAGACCTAATAAAGTAAATGCGGAAGTATTTTTACAACAGGTGCTATACATACAGATTATGATAAAAGCAATAATAATAACAGTAAAACAAAAAATCAAAGAATAATGATAAACATGACTAAGACCTAATAAAGTAAATGCTGGCAGTATTTTTACATCAGGTGCTATACATACAGATTATGGTGAAAGCAATAATAATAACAGTAAAAAAAAAATCAAATAATAATGACAAACATGAGAAAGATTGGCAATAGTAATGAAGGTTTGTGCAGATGTACATCAATATCTTGGTGTGTAAAGTAGATGTTTACTAGTATAGCGAGTTTTGGGTAAGGAAGATTTAAGGAGGGGAAAAGAGGGAAGTAATGATGTGAAGTGCACTCATGTACAGAGGAAGGCATTACTGTTGCTTAAGTAGATACGTCATTAACTGTTTTTTGAAGCTGGTCATGTTTTTAAGTTCTCTAACATAACGAGGGAGGTTATTCCAGAGTCTGGTTCCCGCTACTGTAAAAGACCTGGAGAAGGTGACTGAGCGATGCAGTGGAACGAAGAGGGGGCAGGTACAAAGAACACACTGTGATATTAAAGGTTGCAAGAACTTTCACAGCAATTGCTTGCATGGTCGTGGTAAGATGGACAGGAGAAGAGTGGCATCTGTCATCACTCCACCCTGACCTGGTCACTTAAAGCTAATGGCACCGGCCACACTGGAAAGAAATGAGGGTGGGAAAATGATTTGGAAATGATGCTTGCCGTGAAATTGTTTGCACAACTTAGTCCTCGGGCAAGCTGATCCAAAATCTCAGAACACAAAAAATCCAATCTGTGACAAGGCTCTTGATCTAACTTCATATGCACTGCATCCGTAGTAGAAAAATCAAAAGCAACAAAGGCACCCAACCCAAACAAATTTTCAGTACTAGCATCGTTAACCATCAAGTATGTAACAAAATTGACAACTGACTTGTAAACTGTGTCAGACACAAACCGGCTGAGAACAGGAATCTGCTGTCTGTTGTTGTTGTTGTTGTTGTTGTTGTTGTTGTGGTCTTCAGTCCAGAGACTGGTTTGATGCATCTCTCCATGCTACTCTATACTGTGCAAGCTTCATCTTCCAGTACCTATTGCAACCTACATCCTTCTGAATCTGTCTGTTATAGCTTACTAAACGGCATTTGACACATGCCAGTGATGAAGACCCGAGCCTTGCGTATGTCGGCACCCCGTGTTGAGTAATGGCTGATTCATCACCCGCACTTAAATTAAAAGTTTGTTCTGGTCTGCAGACAACAGCAAACATGATGACGAAACTGTATGAAAATAACATCTGTTGATTTCTGCAGTGACTGCTGGCAGGGCACAGATTGACATACTGCTGCTACATGACCATTTTTTTAAGACAAGAGGTCCATCAATTGCGGCATGTTGCCTACTCATGCTGTATGAAACAAGAGGGGCACGAAGGAAATGGCCTTTGTCATTCTTGTTGTGATCACGTGTTTGTCCGTGGCAGAACAGTTAGCTTTTTTCTACTGCAGTGACTGCCTCTTCCCCCAGTGCGTTTGGCTCCATGTGCTGCGACTGCACTCTGTCAACAACACTCACACGTTGCCACTTGTGTTCTGACAATGAAAGAGATAAAATTTATTGGGAAACAGAGCGAGAACAACAACAATAATACAGTGATGGTAGTCCCAAAATGTGTCAAAAAATTTCTCAACTGGGGGCCTGGAGGCTCATGACTGTACCCAACAGGTGTACCTGGTGTAACGCTGCATGCACACAGTGGGCCTGGTGAAGATGGTCGATGACTGGGCTGCTCCTGGTGGCCACCTCAGGTCGTTGTGTGAATTTCAGTGCACACTATGCTTGCCATAATGGCCTGAGTTATATCCACTGTGTGCCATGGGTATAGCAACCGGTGTGGTTACTACACAATTACGAATAGCTAACACAAAACAGAAATTTGATATTGGGAACAGTTACACAGAGGAGTCACATGGTTCCTTTTCCTTTAAAGGCGTTCATTTATTTGAATGATGTAGAGCTAGTTGCTTACAAAATAGCCCCTTACTGAAAATGTGGCACAGGTTGCTCTGCACTTAACTGCAATACAAAATACTAGAGTGCATGTCTCTGTGAGTGCTAAAGGCTGACTTGGTTCAACATTGACATGGCTCAAGTAATTTCTTATGTAGCTGTGCAAAACATTTCAAATTTCAATGCATACTTGCTTTACTGTATTGCAAACAACAGAAGGTTCTACTTGAAATGAAAATGCAACTGTCCTGTTGTGCCTGTTGTTGTATTCAGCTGTAGGCTGACTACTTATGCTGCCATTACATCATCTTCACCCTACGGATTTGTCTACCTATTGCCTGCAGGAGTCTCTCCCCTAAAGACTAATAATAAGTGGGTATCACAGTTATGGACAGAATACTGCATACAAACAGTCTGTTGATTCACTGTTTGTTGAAGGCTCCACCTGGGGGGCACCAGTCACATTTCAGAGCAGCGCACATACCAGGAAACTGAGGACATTGCTCTTGAGGAAACAAGTACTATCTGCACATCACATGGTCACAGACATACTTCCACCTGCTGAATACTTAGGGCCAAGCGCAGTCTCCAGCAGGGTAATCAGTTGCTCATTCAGTCCAGGCCAGGAGCTGGCTACACTCGTAGCTCTTTAATCAGACACCACCAAGACCACCCAGGATGCTCCACTCTCTACCGCACTGCCTACATACTGCTCTATGTTAGTCCACATGGTGCAGCCACCACGGACATCACTTTACAAGCCAATCAAGGGAGGCTTCCCTTGGAAGTTGTTGTATGCCAGTGAACTTTGTCTTTGTTATTTTCAAGTGATCACAAATGATCTTTCAATTCTTAATGGAACTAACTTATTCATGAAACTGTGCCATGGATAAAGTGTAACTTATTTCAACGTGGGAATCATAATTCACTATGGCATGTTTCAATGAGAAGTAATGGCGATGAGTCCATTTGGTACATGTATTACTTTATGTTAATAAACTTGTTTTCTGTGTCCTCACCACATCAAAACTAAGGTCCCACATTCTGTTTCTTGAAACCTGCTTGTCCCTTGGAGTTACTCCAAAAGGACTAACATTGAAAGTCCCTGTTTCTAGATGCAATCCTACCCTACAGCAGGCTCTTTTACAGTTTCAAATACAACAATCTCTTGCTCTCGCCTGGTTAATCTGTGATCTATCTGCCTCATCAGCCAATTTCCATTCTGCCATACCTCTCTCCTTCTACAAAATCCTGCAGTTACCTGTCCCTTAGGTTTCCTTGAATGGTACCATCTGCCAAGCCAACTTCAAACTGCAACAACATACCAGACTTCACCTCATAAAGCTATCCCACCTACTCCTAAGCTACCTGAACAATGGTGTTTCCCTTGACATTCCTCTGCAGCTTCCTAAACAGCCACACCATCAACCACCACTCCTCTTCTGCAAACTGAGCTTGGCCAACCTCCTTAACATCCCACAGCCTTCACCACTACCTCACAGAATCAAGAACCAGTCACAACAGTACAGTGTTCTTAATCTCTGATGTGAAGCACTCTCTCCTCCTGAATTACCTGTATTATCCAAGAGTCTCACTTTCAGCCCTAAACCTGCCTTTGATCATGTTGCTTTGGTGAAAGACCTACTTTCCTTCACACATAATACCAATTGGAAATATCGCTTTGCAACCCAATCCCAAAACAGCAGCAAACCTGACACTGAACCTTGACTTGAACAGTTCAGACCACGATACCAACTTGATCCACCACCACTACCTCAAAATCATCCCTTAAAAGCCTTCCAAGAATTCCTCACATCCAGCATTGCATCACAAACCTTCCTCAGGTCCCTACAGCATGACTTTAACCTGTCCTCTGCAGAACTCCAGTCTCTACATTCCCTAATACTCCATCATTATCTGCCCAGCAAACAAAGGATCTACCACTGCAGTACGTGACTGAAAGGAGTATGTTAGTAAAAGTTTACGCCAGCTGTCTGACACCTGTACATACAACGTATGCCATCAAGATCCCATCCCTGTGATTCAAACTGACCTGCAGACCCTCCTTGAAACCTCAGGCCCCTCACAAGGACTAACACTTAAATCCATTGAACTTCTCACCCCACCCAAACCACGTACCCCCATCTTTCTTAAGCCCCACAAACCCAATCATCCTGGCCGTCCTATAGTTGCTGGCTTCAAAGCACCCACCAAACGTATATCTGCCTTAGTTGATCAACATCTGCAGCCCATAGTACAAAGACTCCCCTCCTACGTCAAAGATATCAACCATTTCCTAGATAATCTGAAATCCGAGCCCATCCCACTCCAACCACACACCTTGCTTGTCACCATTGACACCATCTCCCTCTACACCAACATCCCCCACGTACATGATTTGTCTGCTGCTGAAAATTTCCTCAGTCAGTGCCCACCTGATTCCAAACCTACGACATCCTTCCTACTCACCTTAGTCAACTTTATAGTTGCCAACAACTACTTCACCTTTGAGGGGCAGACAATAAACAGATCAGGGGTACGGCCATCCACATTAAACCTACCAACAAACAACAGTAATTACATTTTGACAGTTGCAATCCTCTCCATGTCAAACATTCCCTCCCATACAGTCATGGCAAATGTATTTGTTCAGATGCTGACTCTTTACAGTAATACATCATCATTCTCACCTCAGTCTTCACTGCATGTAATTACCCCACCAGCCTGGTTAGAAAGCAGATTTCCAGGGCCATCACATCCAATACTGGTACTGCTGATCCCTGGAGCACACCATTGGTGACTCAGTATTATCCTTACTGGAATGTCTTAATCAGCTACTTCAACGGGGCCGTGACTTCCTAAAATCGTGCCATGAAATGAGATCCATTCTGTCTGAAATTTTGCCCACCACACCGAGAACAGCTTTCTGTCGCCCTCCCAATCTCCGCAATATTCTTGTCAGACTCTATGCCCCTTCTGCACCCATCTACCTACACTAGGGCTCCTGACCCTGTGACCGTTGCCGCTGCAAGACCTACCTACACACTCTCCTACCACCACCTACCAGCCAGACTGGCAAAATATATACTATCAAAGGGAGTGCCAACAGCAAAACGGCCCGTTGTATACCAGCTATAATACAAACACTATTAGGCCTTCTACAATGGCATGATTACCACCAAATTATCAATAAGAAGAATGGGCAAAGGTACAGGGTGTATACTGGCAGCTCACAATATCCTGTTGCAGAGCATGCTCTACAACATGAATTTGTGACATCGGTGCCTGTTTCACCACATGTGCCATGTGGTTTCTTCTCTTGGACACCAGTTTTTCAGAACTGCAGGTGGGAACATGTCCTTGGTACTCACCACTCACCTGGCCTTAATTTACATTAATTTCTTCTGTCTCAGCATTTCTTCACTGTAACTACTCTTTGCTTCACTACATTTTAGTTTTCGACATCTTTCACTGTCTTTCCCATCTATTTCTCACCACCCTCTCCCACCTCTGTTAGGTACAGTGCATTTACCTTTTCACTATTATTAACTCATGCATGATGTTTAAGCATAATCTCTGTCTGCACATTACCTTTACGCTCTCAGGTTTTCAAATCTTGTCCGATGCAGTCCCCAACAGTCAGTCTTTCCTTCTCATCCTGTACAGTAAGTCTCCCCCGACCCACAGTTCTGGATGACTTTCCTGAAATCTATCCCTTTCCTAGACCTCTCTAGTCCTTTTCCTTCAAACCTCATCCTTCCTCTTGAACCCTTCTGCCTGAAGAAGGAGCCACTGGTTCCAAAAGCTTGCCAATTAGCATCATCTTTTATATGTGTTCTGTCACCTCTTGGTGAGTAGATTTATTATTTATACAATTAAATAATTTAGTAACTTTTTCATAATTCTGTGACAGTTCAAGTTCCAGGACTAGCAGTGCACTTTCACATAAGGTTTGAGTGGCCTTTTAAATTATTGCGTTGGTGCTACCAGCACAACTATCCTTCAATTACAGGAGCAGGAAATTCAGGAACTGCTGCAGGATGTATCTCAGCTAAACACAAGTTTTGGTTGTGAAAGCTCTGTCTCAGCAAGCAGCTCATGCAACTGACCTCACTTCTCCTGAGTTTGATGGCCAGAATGAAGACTGGACCACATACTATCAACAACTGGAGATGCACTTTCTCGCATACAGCATACAAGGTACAGAGTGCAGTGCTCACTTTATTGCAAATGTGGCTACAGCTCTCTTTCATTTGTGTTGTCAGTTTTTCAGAGTCTCTCATCTGCAGGACATAAACAATAACTTATTAGTGGAATGATTGGGTGAGCATTTTTGTAGTGAGTGTTGTTTTCAGCCACGAGAATGTGTACTGATTTTATGGTTTTATGGTCAGGACGGGAGGTCTTCCCCACAGTGTTTGAACACAGTGTGTTCATGAATAGTGTATGGACTCGGCATCTACAAATTTTCTGTGTGGCAAGCTGGTCCACCTTAGACTCATTGTCTGTTATGTTGTCGTGCCTTGCAGCACTTGGTCTCTTGTTGACAGAGTTCTATGACAGAAGTCCCTTTGCTCCTGGTCCAACCCTTGTTGTGTCATCTTCTGACGCCAGTCCTCACAGAATCCCTCCTGTCATCACAATCCCTGTCACAGCCAGCCCTCCTGTTGTTGCACATGCTGTCAACTATGATATCTCACCTTCTCATCACTTCTGTCTTCGTCGGCCCTCTTGTGGCCTACCCTGTTGTGGCTAGCCCAACTGTCAATGCTGGTCCTGTTGCAGCTAGCCCAGTAGTAATCGGTTCTGCCGTCGCTGGTCCCTGCCTGTGGTCAGCTCTCTGCATCTCCGCCCCCAACAGTCAGCTGCCGTTCTCCTAGCAAAGACTGTGTGCTTCTTTTCCTGTTATTTTCTTATGCTGTTTCGGATTTAGTTCTAGGGCAACATTGTGTCACCAGGCCTGTCGACATAAGCTGCTACACCACTCACACTTTGTTGCTGTCTACATGCCTGCTAATTCTCCTCCATTCTTTCTTCTCAGTGCTGCTTGGGTTGGCTACACCCTGGACACCACCTGCTTCACAACATCAGACCCTGGGTTTGTGGCCTTGTGTAGCAGCCACCTCAAGCTCCCCACTCCTTGGGGCCTCCCATGTTGCTGGGCGAAGTTCCGTTCCAGTGGACGACCAGCATCTCCACTCTCCATTGTCAGATTCACTGCCTCCCATCATGGAGGACAGGAGGCAGGATGCGCAGCCTTCTTAGAGGTGGTTTTACAATCTCCTTTGTAAATGTGAAGGGTTGTTGTGTATATCCACCATAGGCTGACTACGTATGCTGCCAATACGATGCCTTTATCCTGTGGGTCTGCCTGCCCATCGCTGCCTCTCCTCTGGAAACTAATATGACATGGGCATCACACATTATGGACACAATATTGCAAATGAACAGTTTGTTGATACACCATTTATTACAGATTCCACCCGGGAGCGTCAGCCATGCTTCCAAGCAGTGCATTCTCTAGGAAACTGGCGGCGCTGTTATCGAGGAAAAAAGTACTCTCCACATGTCACATTGTGACGGACCTACTTCCACCTGTTTGATATTTAAGGCCAAGTACAGATCCCAGCAGGGCAGTCAGTTTCTCAATCAGTCCTAGGCCAGGAACTGGTTATACTCATAGCTCATCAATCAGAACTCGCTGAGACCAGCCAGGAAACTCCACTCTCCACTGCTCCATGTTACTCCAGACAGTGCAGACCCCACAGATGGTGTTCTACAGGCCAGTCAGGATGAGTCTTCCCTCTGAAGTTGTACCACACCCATGAATTTTGTTTCCATTACGTGATCATAAATGATCTGTCAGTTGTTATTGTAACTACCTTATTTGTGGACTTGTGCTGTGAATAAAGCATTACTTATTTGAAACTGGGAATCACCGTTTACTATGGTGTGCATCACCAAGATGTAGGATAACATACCTGTAGTTGTTAAAATACTAGAAAATAAAAACTAGAAACAATTATCTATTTATAAATTTCAAAGGATGAGCTCTGAATAATAGAATAGTGTACAATAAAAACAGAAGTTCACATCCGAGTAGAAACAGTAGATACCATAAAAATATCTCATCCTCAAAACATTCTCATGACACATGAAAATACCAGAAAAACCAATTTTAATGCGACTATACTCCAAAATGCAGGCAATGGTATTCCCTGAAGCTTTCTCTCTTTGCTTTGATGGCATGCACTCAACATCCTCTTTCCTTCGTAACTGCCAATTCATAGTGTTAATATTAGAATAAATTTGTTCTCGTCTGAGTTACTCATTTCTGCACAAAATCTATTACTTTTAATAAAAATATAAAATGAATTCCACTACTCAAACAGACAAAGATATTGCATCCAGTGTGTCACTGACAAATCAATCACCACAGCAATCGTGCTACACGTATGAATTGCTAATGCAGTTGCAGCCACTTTCACAGTGTACCAATTGGCTCAGCAATGGTAATACCTGCTGTGGAAAATGTTCAAGAATATAGCATGGTCCATAAAACTGAACATTTTTGTTAAATGATCTTTTGTCTTTAGATTTACACGTAGTCCTGCAAAAGAATAATTTGAATTTTCTGTTCACAGTCTTATCCTGAATCCAAACTGCAAGTATGATAAAAATTACATGTACAAAGATGTTGAACTACTATTTTCCACTTGGTTTTCTCAAAAACAATGGCTGTAACTGTTTACACTGTAGCTTTCTTCTTTTTATACAGTAGTTTCAGTAATGAGCATTTCATTTATCTGAAAATTGAGTGCACATGAAAGGCATATTGACATATGACAATTTCTCACCAATGATGAGGAACACTGATTAACTTGATATTCCATAATCATATTCATATGAGTCTTTACTACTCAGTTATTAAATAAATGATCCAGTCTCTATCTTTCATTTCCTAATATGGCAAATAAGAAAATAATTGACAGAGCACCATCATGAATAGCTCTGGGGTACTTGCTTATGCCAATAAGATTTTTAATCAACTTGACAAATATTGACAGAAAGGGTGTATCAAATCTTTTGCACTTATCTTATGAGTGGTTTATTTTCCAACACTGCAGATGTATTATTTTGAGAAACTTCCTTCTGTTCTTATTATTTTTCCACAGCAAGACAAATGTAAGGATGTAGAGGCTTATCTCACTAGGAGTAAGATAGATACTGCCTACAGGAAAATTAAAGAGACCTTTGGAGAAAAAAGAGCCACTTGTATGAATATCAGGGGCTCAGATGGAGACCCAGTTCTAAGCAAAGAAGGGAAAGCAGAAAGGTGGAAGGAGTATATAGAGGGTCTATACAAGGGTGATGTACTTGAGGACAATATTTTGGAAATGGAAGAGGATGTAGATGAAGATGAAATGAGAGATATGATACTGCATGAAGAGTTTGATAGAGCACTGAAAGACCTAAGTCAAAACAAGGCCCCGGGAGTAGACAACATTCCATTAGAACTACTGACAGCCTTGGGAGAGCCAGTCCTGACAAAACTCTACCATCTGGCGAGCAAAATGTATGAGACAGGCGAAATACCCTCAGACTTCAAGAAGAATATAATAATTCCAATCCCAAAGAAAGCAGGCGTTGACAGATGTGAAAATTACCGAACTATCAGTTTAATAAGTCACAGCTGCTCGGGGAAGATCAGTTTGGATTCCGTAGAAATATGGGAACACATGAGGCAATACTGACCCTACGACTTATTTTAGAAGCTAGATTAAGGAAAGGCAAACCTACGTTTCTAGCATTTGTAGACCTAGAGAAAGCTTTTGTAATGTTGCCTGGAATACTCTCTTTCAAATTCTGAAGATGGCAGGTGTAAAATACAGGGAGCAAAAGGCTATTTACAATATGTACAGAAACCAGATGGCAGTTATGAGCGTCGAGGGGCATGAAAGGGAAGCAGCGGTTGGGAAGGGAGTGAGACAGGGTTGTAGCCTCTCCCCCGATGTTATTCAATCTGTATATTGAGCAAGCAGTAAAGGAAACAAAACAAAAATTCGGAGTAGGTATTAAAGTCCATGGAGAAGAAATAAAAACGTTGAGGTTTGCCGATGACATTGTAATTCTGTCAGAGACAGCAAAGGACTTGGAAGAGCAGTTGAACGGAATGGACAGTGTCTTGAAAGGAGGATATAAGATGAACATCAACAAAAGCAAAACGAGGATAATGGAATGTAGTCGAATTAAGTCGGGTGATGCTGAGGGAATTAGATTGGGAAATGAGACACTTAAAGTAGTAAAGGAGTTTTGCTATTTGGGGAGCAAAATAACTGATGATGGTTGAAGTAGAGAGGATATAAAATGTAGACTGGCAATGGCAAGGAAAGCGTTTCTGAAGAAGAGAAATTTGTTAACATCAAGTATAGATTTAAGTGTCAGGAAGTCGTTTCTGAATGTATTCATATGGAGTGTAGCCATGTATGGAAGTGAAACATGGACGATAACTAGTTTGGACAAGAAGAGAATAGAAGCTTTCGAAATGTGGTGCTACAGAAGAATGCTGAAGATTAGGTGGGTAGATCATATAACTAATGAGGAGGTGTTGAATAGAATTGGAGAGAAGAGGAATTTGTGGCACAACTTGACTAGAAGAAGGGATCGGTTGGTAGGACAAGTTCTGAGGCATCAAGGGATGACCAACTTAGTATTGGAGGGCAGAGTGTAGGGTAAAAATTGTAGAGGGAGACCAAGAGATGAATACACTAAGCAGATTCAGAAGGATGTAGGCTGCAGTACGTACTGGGAGATGAAGAAGCTTGCACAGGATAGAGTAGCATGGAGAGCTGCATCAAACCAGTCTCATGACCACATCAACAAGAACAACAACAACCACAGAGTTAGTTAGAAGTGCATACTCAATCAGCAGTTCGTTCACTTTGCCTTTATTTCTCTCTCTATTTTGATCAAACAGGTTTGTCAAGGCTTTTCTCTGCCATAAACACAACCTCCTTTAGTGGCACTTACTTACTAATTTACTTCTTATTACAGCTGAATTAAACATCACATAAATTACCATGGAAATTTGGCGTTGAATGATCCCACACTCACCTACTATACCAGCATTTATAGATTTACCAAAGCACTCCTTCCCATACTGTTTAATAGATTCTGATACATGGATAAGCCTATTGTTAGCTTTAGAACTAACCAGCTAAACTGCTTTCTCTTCTTAATGGCCTTCCTTGCAATTTTCTTATAACCCTGATAGATTATACAGTAACAAAGTACTCTTGGTAGAATACAACACATTAATAAAGACAACACCACATTGTATAAAAGCACAAAGCAATGTGCTGGAGAAGAAAACTAGATAGTTATTGATTTTTTATTTGTGGCAGCACACACCTTCGCACAAGAGCTTCTGCGAAGTTTGGAAGGTAGGAGACGAGGTACTGGCAGAAGTGAAGCTGTGAGGGTGGGTCCTGAGTTTTGCTCGGGTAGCTCAGTTGGTAGAGCACTTGCCCACGAAACGCAAAAGTCCCGAGATGGAGTCTCGGTCCGGCACACAGTTTTAATCTGCCAGGAAGTTTCAGACCTTCGGAGCCCAACTTGCTATTAATTCTGTCGCATCATGAGAATAAAGCATCAATTAATGCCAGAGTACAGACTACTCATGCCTGGGGTCAACACTATGACTTGCTGCCCATCTACATGCTGTTGATGCTTCTGTAAGTGCTTCAGTACGGGCCGCCACTTGCAGCAAATCACTAGAACTTCAATGGCTAGTTAGCAATTCCCGTTCTCTCTGTGTTAGTTGGCAGAAATTGCACTGTAAATGTATTTTTGTTGCAAATGTTAAGTGCAATAATGAAAATCACTTAGGTTATATTCTTATAAAAAATTACATCACAGTAAATAAAAATGGTATTACTATGTTAAAGATACAGTACACAGACACCATGCAGCTTTTCAAAAATGTTGTGAATGTTACGTAGCACTATACAGTATTGGCACAGTGGCTACATGCCTTGCTCTTGAAAGTCTCTAATGCAATTTGATCGAGAGAATCAGTAGAGAAATAGCAGTACACATTTGTTTGCAAAGTCTTCCTTGCATGAACTGTTTCATTTTGTGTTGGCCTCCTTATGACACATAACACCCAGAAATTATTGAACTGGATAAATAAAAGATCCACTCACGAAGTGGCAGCAGAACACACACATAATGTCTTTCCTTGTCACCCCATATGGTAAGTCTCCTCTGACCAGCGGTTCTGGGTGACCTTCCTGAAATCTACCCCTTTTCCTAGACCTCTCCAGTCCTTTTCCTTCACACTTCTTCCTTCCCTTTCAAACCTTCTGCATGAAGGAGCCGCCACTGCCTCTGAAAACTTGCCAGTTACAACAGTCTTTTGTATGCAGTCTGCCACCACTTGGTGAGTACATTCTTTACCTATCCAATTAAATAATTTTGTCAATAGTTTGTATGGACATTAAGACAGTTATTATGGACAAGATAACTAAAGTATTTTCTTTACTTTTTTGAACAGGATAAATGTAACAAATGCAACAACTTTTGGTGAATAGGAGGGGGGGAGGGGAAGGTAGACAGGAGAGTGGTAGGGAGAGTCGAGGCAGAGTAATTGGTGTACATACATTTAACAAATGAAAATCATGTCAGGGATGCTTAACAATTTCCAGGAGAAAACTCAATAGTTTACACATTACAATATTGACCTCGCTACATGTTTTTGAACTATGGTACCAAAAATGAACTGAATTTTTGATACAATATCCACAGTCCAACTAACCAGCAAATGCAAATACTACATAAAAATAAGAACTGGAACAAACCTCATCATATCAGAGAGCATCTGTCCATCAAAACCACCATACAGATAGAGTGCACCCTCAAATGTGACAGCAGAATGCCCAAATCTTGCAAGATCTGCACGCAGTAGGTGAGGTGCATCCGAGATATCCCAATGGTTACACAGAACATCATAAACAAGCAGGTCAGCAGAATAACAACGAGCACCATGACTATGAGCTGTATCGTTGTGAGTATTTCCACCAAACACCAACATAAGGCCAGAAGAAACGAAAGTTGCAGTATGCAGGAACCGAGCTGATGGAGCATCTGCCAGTCGTAACCTGTGCAACAACAGAAAATGTTCTTACATACTGAACCACATGCCTGGGTGATTAATTTCACACAGATAAATTATTAAATATAGTAGAGGATAAATGTTTACATTAAAATTAATAATTATACTGCTTTCTATTTAACACTCTATTATCGGTCATACAACATTCTCTACAGGTAGTGATGAAAAACTGATTTAAATGCAAACTTTCCGGCTGGAAAGGTTAAAATTACTAAAGCTCTCCATGCCAGTATGCTATGGTATTCTGGGATCTCTTACATAGCCCCATGTTTTGTCCCTGAAGGAGAGGGGATGTGCTGTGGCTTCGGTGTTGTTAAGCTTGCCAGTAACTTCATCTGGAAGGAAGGAGGTGTCAAGCTGAACAGCATTTGGCTCCAGTTCTTAAAGAAAGTTATGTCATCCACAATGGGATGAGTAGTACAGTGACAACAACAACCACTACTGGGAAAACCACCCCCACATTGAAAACTCACATGTTGTCACACATGCATACCACAGTACTTACAAAGTAGTTTAATATCCATCAAATGTGAGCCGCCATGGGCTATGGAACAACATGAAAACCACAAACACCCTGAAGATAACGTCAGAAGGCGGAGACAAAGAGTTGGGTAACCTAACAGATCGCAGAAGACCACAGCATAACAGCCTGTAGAATATTAGTAATTTTAACATTTGCTTTTTCACAGGTATCATATAATTTTATGTACCTTATATTTCAAGGTTTCAAATTGAACTGCTGTGGATAGAGCTGGGTTGGCAACTCATTTAAACACAGCAATTGTATATTACATTAGATGTGTTCCATGGGTCATGCGGAGAGTGTTGTCTGGGATGTGAACAGAAGTGTAATACAAAGAAATGAATAACTTTTAAGAAAAACTACTGTATTACAGTATAAATTCTATTTATAAAAGAAACAAACTTAAAATTTAAGAGTTTAGTTGAAGATAATCTACAGCAGAATACAAAGAACTGCCAACAGAACGTTTTTCAGTCAGTCATATCTGCTCTTTAGTAACTGATACTACATTATACCCATCCATATTTAGTATTACTACATCAGTGGTCAATTGATGTTCAGAGCACACAATAGTCTAAAATTTTCAGACTGCAGTTCATTTAAACAAATTATATATTTTACTGCTTAACACTTCCCTTACAAACCACATAACTTGCCTAGGTAGAGTGCCTTGCATGCCTCAGTGATAGTTGTGGCCATACTATATAGTTAACTGTAAATAGGACAGAGTACTGTGTTGGTTGGCTGGTTTGGAGTGAAAGGGAACAAACTGCAAGGTCATAGTGCCTTCACCCATTAATAAGTGGTAACCAGGAGTGGTCTTCAAAGGAAGGAAGTGGCAAATCCAGGAAAATCTCAAGTGTAACTAACATAGACACACGCGACATAAAAGCCCAGAAAAGAGAGAGTAAAGACAAATTATTCAAATATCAGCCAATAAATGGCACTAAAACAAAGAAAAGGAAAACAATGAAGGGAATAAAGGTGGAAAGGATGGAGGCCAGGCTCGGCCACTGAACAAAGGCCAACAAGGGACCTCGGGCGGGGGGAGGGGGGGGGGGAGGCGGCAGAGAGGGGTGCCCCACCAACCCCTCAGGTGGTCAATGAGGCCAAACAGCCCCATACCTTACAGGCAGAAACCAGAACAGCTGCTTTGGCATTGTTTGCTAGGAGCATGTCAGGAAGATTTAGGAGCCACCTCAAAGCAACTGAATTAGGGCAGTCTGTGAGTAAGTGGGCCACAGTAAGACAGGCTCCACATCGGCAGCGAGGGGGATCCTCATGTAGGAGAATGTGGCCATGGTTCAGCCAATTGTGGCCAATACAGAGTTGAAGAGGATTCCCGGCGTAAAGCACACATGGAAGACTGCCACGCAGTCATGGTCTCCTTAATTGTCCTCAGTTTCTTTGGGGAGATCTGGACAGACCATTAGACTTCCAGCAATCTATGGCATATAAATGACCAAAAGTCTGGTTCTGGGACCACCATTTCCAGAATTGACATCCTTGTAGCCAACTTGGCCAACTGGTCAGCTCATTCATTTCCTGAAATCCCAACAGGACCAGGAGTCCAAACGAAAACAACAGGCCATCCAGCTTGATGGAGGTCACAGACACAACCCTGGATAGTCATAACCAGTGGACGAGGAGATTAGCACTGGTCTGTAACCTGAAGGCTGCTAAGGAAGTCACTATTGATTAGGATACTCTTGTCAGCACAAGAACAAACATAGCTACGGGCTAGTTTAATGGCCATTAATTCAGCAGTGAACACACTGCAGCTGTATGGCAGAGAGTGGAAGTCACTGCACAGTGCATGTGCGTATGCAAAGTCAGTTTGTCCATTGACTGTTGAGCCATCTCCGAAAACCACTTCTGAACCTGGATATGTCTCAAGGACAGCCAAGAACAGGCGGTGAAAAATTGTAGGGTCGATGGAATCTTTTGGACCAAAGGAGACGTAGAGACAAATCCGAGGTTGGGGCACAATCCATGGGGGCAATGTGATGTCTCCCTGACCAGAGGTGACTGTGGAGGAAGTTGCAGTTCCGAACAGAGACACTGAGGCATTTAGCAATTGTAAACCCAGTTCTGGGTTGCCATTGTGGGAGGTGGGGCTCCTATCAAGGGAAAGGTACATGGTCGTTGGGGTGCTCAGGGAAACTATGAATGAGTATAGCATAATTCAGCAGCTGTTGTTGTCTCCTGATAGGTAATGGAGGTACTCCAGCCTCAACTAGTGGGCTGTTCACAGGGCTAATTTGGAAGACTCCTGTCACAAGTCAGACCCCACAGTGAAGAATGGGATCCAGTATACGCAATTCTCAGGGTGATATTGAACTACGTGAAAGACTCCCATAATCAAGGCACAACATAGTCAGGGCTTCATAGAGCTGCAAAAGGGTACTTGCAAGCCACCTAGCGTTACAGAGGCAGTGATGTGTGTTGAGGTGTTGCCAACACTTTCGTTTAAGTTGACGAAGTTGGGGAAGATACAGCAGCCACTAATCAAAGACCCAAAAAGTGGTGTGCTCAACTACAAGAAGTAACTGATCGCCTAGGTAAAGCTCTCTGTATGTGAGGGCAGTAGGATGGTGATAGAAGTTCAGGAAATGAGTCTTGAAGGCTGAAAACTAAAAGCCATGGGTGAGAGCCCATGACTGTGCCTTTAATATGACATCCTGTAAGTGATACTTAGCAACACCCATACTAAATGGGCAATAACAGAAGCAAAGATTGTCAGCATATAAGGAGGGTGATAACAAAGGCGCCACAGCCGCCGCTAGATGATTGATAGCAACAAGAAAGAGGGGGAAGTTCAATACAGAGTCCTATGGGACCCCTTTCTCTTGGATATGGGGGTAAGTGAGCAAAGCACTCATTTGAACCCGGAACATACAGTGCAACTGGAGGTTCTTGACAAAAATCGAAAGTGGACCCTGGAGACACCACTTGTGTAATGTAGTAGGGATGTGGTGAGGCTATGTCAAGTCATAAGTTTTCTGTAGCTTGAAAAAGACAGCAATGAGGGCTGACAACACACAAAGGCCACTCAGATGGTGGATTCGAGGTGAACCAAATTAATGGCAGTGGAGCAGCCTTTGCAAAAACTGCCCTGAGATGCAGCCGAAAGGCCCTGAGACTCAAGGAGCCAACACAGCCACTTGCTCACCATGCTTTCAAACAACTTACAGCGAATGTCGGTAAGGCTGGTTGGATGATAACTGTCCTTGTCTAGGGGATTGTTACCTGGTTTTAGTACCAGAACTATCTTGCTTTCTTGCCACTTAGATGGAATCTCACCCTTGTTCCCGATCCAACTAAAGAGGGCAAGGATGTGATGCTGACAATCCACTGAGAGGTTTTAGCATTTGGTTGTGGATGCAGTCTGGCCCTGGAGCCGTATCAGGGCAATGGGCTAAAGCACTGAAGAGTTCCCATTCACTGAATGGCAAAGGTGGGCTGGTAGTCCTCAGATACACCAGACACAGATGTGTCAGCATAATGTTCAGCAACCGTGTCTGGATCAGTATAAAAACACCATCTAAGGAAATACTTGGTACACATGCAGGGGATTGGAAGTTGTAGAGGTGTCTGATCTTTTCCCATACCTGTGATGGAGAGGTACATGATCCAATGGTGGAAACACCCTGTTCCCAGGTAGTGAACACAGGCACAGAGCCGTTTAAAGGCAATGAGGGGTTCCTCTGAAGTGTGCCGCTTATAGCATTGGAGCGCCTGCCGATGAACTCTAATGGCCGCAGCAATCTCTGGGGTCCACCAGGGTGCCGTCTTCTGCCGGTGAGATCCCAAGGAAGAGGTGGTGGCTTGGTTGGTTCCCAAAACAATGGCTGCCATTGTGTGTCAAACAGCCGCATCAATACTACCATGTGGTGGGGAGACGACAGCACAGGTGAACCCATCCCAGTAAGCATTATGGAGAACCCATTTTGGCGGGTGTCCAGGGGAGCACACTGAGGGAGGGATAGGGAGATCAGGAAGTGGTCACTACCATACAGGTCATTGTGGACCCTACAGTGGGTAGATGCTAGAAGACCAGGGCTGCAAAAGGAGAGATCAATGGTTGAATAAGTTCTGAGTGCCACACTGAAATGTGTGGTTGGCACCAGAGTTCAAGAAGCAAAGATCGAGCTGTGCCAGTACCGATTCAATGTCTTTACCATGGCCAGTGATCATTGTACCATCCCACAAAAGATTATGGACATTGAAGTCATCCAAGACTAGAAAAAGTGGGGAGAGCTGAGAGAGTAATACAGACAGTACTTCCTTGGACACAACATAATTGGGATGGAGATAAACATTACAGATGGTAAAATCCTGATGTGCCCTTACCCGAACAGCCACAGCCTCCAAAGGTGTAGCAAGAGGCATAAGGTCACTGTATACAGAGCCCTGCATATGCGTACAAATAACCTCTCACAGTCGAGTCGGTACAATTCTTAAAGTAACTGTGATAACCACGAAGGGCTGGGGTCCAATTTGGTGGAACTAATTTACCTGGATGGCAACCCAGAATGCAGGTAAGTACTTAAAAGCTGCCGCAGCTCAGCCATCTGGTGTAAAAGTCCATAACAGTTCTACTGGGGGAGAAGACTGTCCGACTACTGTGGAGGCATGAAGTGACTTGGGGAGCAGGGTGGGGGGGTTATAACTCAGGGCAGGGTCATATACGGTCACTGGTTGAAACGTCAGGGGATCCACTGATACAGGTTCTGCGGCATATTTGCTTGGGAGATCTGGTGCCTTAGGGGCCACCAGGATCTCCACCTTGGGCACAGAAGAAATACATGCAGAGTCCAGAGACATGAGGGCCACCAGAGTTTCCTTCGCCTTACAGTGCTTCTTCTTGTCCTCCTCCCCCTTAGAAGACAAGGACTAAGAAGGTTTCCCTGAAATACTTTCAGGGACAGAGGAACAAAGAGAAGCCTGATGGGCAGCAGCCAGTGGCTCCTTCTGCCACCAGCTGACATCTGGCTGTGGACCAGCAGGATTCATGGAAGAAAGAGTCCCAAGGGACCTATTCCTAGCTAGAGAAACCAGAGGACGAGGTGCCTCCGGCTGGAGGATAGGGCTGGTGTACCCGGTAGCTGGTAGGTGGGGAGCCAATGCTTCCAAAATGGGTGCAGTTTAAGCACCAGAAGAGCCTCCACCAGCCTGGGGGAAGGGGGGAGGCAGAGGCAGAAAAAAAGGGGGGGGGAGGAGGCAGGTATCTGCAGGCAGCCACAGAGTGCCCACTGTAAGAGGTGCAACAGAGGAAGGCACCATTGACAGAGATGGCAATGACATTGCAGCTGTAGCATAAGACTGTGTCATCTCTTTGGGATTATGATGCTCATACTTTTTCATGGTCTCTTGATATGTGAGCTTGTCCATGGTGGGTGGTATGTAAGGACTTTGGTAGACCTTGATCTGAACTTTATCTGGTAGCAAGTCACCCTCAAAAATTTAAAATAAAGCTTTAAACCCTTGTTGTAAGCAACTGATGAAATGGACACCATGTTGTTCCTTATTAGTGAGGTCCCTGAGGAAATTAGACAGCTGATTATGTTTAGGTTCCTGTGAGGGATAATTGTTACAGGGTTGTCGCCAAGTTTGTTGCAGCTTAAAATTGCCCATGAATGAGCCAGGGATGCTGTGTTAATCAGTACGGATACATTATGCATATTGTTTATCAAGGTGATGTCGTCATACGTCTAATTTATTTCCTCTGAAAAAAATAATGGTTTGGTATTTATAAAGGATTCACTTTCAGTCTTGGTACATACCAGTAACTTTGGCACTTATTTTCATTGTTTGATACATTGGTTTTCACCTTTATTGATATCTAATGAGGGAAACATATGTGGTTATATCCTTCTTATATCCTTCTGCATTAAAAGTAAGTAAGTCAATCACTCTGGTGAGAAGCTGGGGCCATATGGCTGCCAATGTGGTCCAACTTAATTCTCTTCATTGATATTGGTCTGCCAAGGTGCCACCCACACTGTCCAGCTATCTCCAAATAGGTACCACACTGCCTACGCAACAGTCCCTGGCATGGAGATCACTGCCCAGAGTCCGTATCTCCCAAATCACTCACACACACACACACACACACACACACACACACACACACACACACACACAGGTCTTGCAATTGATGACAGGAAACAATACAGACACCAACAGTTTGTTCCCTGTGTAGTCAGAAGGCTATCACCATACGTGTATTTGATGACCTCCACATGAACTGGGTACCCTGCCAGGTACTGGCTGATCTTCCCCCCATGGCCCACACTACTAATAAAATTTTGAAAGTAAAGTGGAGGTCAAATGCAAGAATGGAGCCCATTTGTAAATACACCAAAAGGGGTATACAATTTTTTTAAGGTATGGTGGGAGGGGTGGGGCGTGGGGAGGCAGAAGGCAGAGAGAGAGAGAGAGAGAGAGAGAGAGAGAGAGAGAGAGGATAATTGATAAGGGAACAAGATAGATAATAGAAGGATGCTACAGGAAGAGCAGAAAGAGTTGTAAGCCCCCTGGGGAAGAGGGTTTCACATACATTATAAACTGGTACGACAGAAATTCAAAAATCAGATTTTAAGTTATAATTATTTCCAGGCACAGACGTCTTTTCTGACAACTTAATAGTTCTGAACTGCTTATTAAAATTGGAAAAATTGCATAAGGGTAGGAAATTAAATGCATGAGACATGAAAGAACCAGACAATGGAAAATGCAGGATGGAATAATAGTAATGTGGAAAGGATACAATGTTACTTACCACATATACAGGGTGTTACAAAAAGGTACGGCCAAACTTTCAGGAAACATTCCTCACACACAAATAAAGAAAAGATGTTATGTGTACATGTGTCCGGAAACGCCTAATTTCATGTTAGAGCTCATTTTAGTTTCGCCAGTATGTACTGTACTTCCTCGATTCACCGCCATAATTTCATACGGGATACTCTACCTGTGCTGCTAGAACATGTGCCTTTACAAGTACGACACAACATGTGGTTCATGCACGATGGAGCTCCTGCACATTTCAGTCGAAGTGTTTGTACGCTTCTCAACAACAGATTCGGTGACCGATGGATTGGTAGAGGTGGACCAATTCCATGGCCTCCACGCTCTCCTGACCTCAACCCTCTTGACTTTCATTTATGGGGGTATTTGAAATCTCTCGTCTACGCAACCCCAGTACCAAATGTAGAGACTCTTTGTGCTCGTATTGTGGACGGCTGTGATACAATATGCCATTCTCCAGGGCTGCATCAGCGCATCAGGGATTTCATGCGACGGAGGGTGGATGCATGTACCCTCGCTAACGGAGGACATTTTGAACATTTACTGTAACAAAGTGTTTGAAGTCACGCTGGTACGTTCTGTTGCTGTGTGTTTCCATTCCATGATTAATGTGACTTGAAGAGAAGTAATAAAATGAGCTCTAACATGGAAAGTAAATGTTTCCGGACACATGTTCGCATAACATATTTTCTTTCTTTGTGTGTGAGGAATGTTTCCTGAAAGTTTGGCCGTACCTTTTTGTAACACCCTGTAGGTGACGCTGAGTTTCAAACAGGCACAATGAAAAAGAACGTTACTTACATTCAGCTTTTGGACTAGGCCCTACATCAGAAGACCCAATTGCAACTGCACTGGACGTAAGCAACAATCTTTGCTGAGGAGGGTAGTGGAGGTACAGAAGGGGTGTGGGGAGCAGAAGGGGGAGGGATAGCAGGCTAGGTGTGGTGAAAGATGATAGTACTGCTTGCAGGAGTGTGGATGGACATGGCTGGGACAGAATAGAGTTGCTCGGTGAAGCTTCGGGAGGTTGTGTGGGAGAGAGGAAGCAGAGATGGTGCTGGTGTATTGGTGGGATGGAAGGCATGTGTAGTACAAGAGTGGGAACAGAGAAGGAGATAGGCAGGTGGAGGACAGAGCTAGGAAAGGGTATCGCAGACACAGTCACTGTCGGGCCTTAGTGCCAAGAGGTGGCGATGACCACATGTGCATGAGCTGTCCTTGTACAAATGTGTATGAGTTTTCTATATCTTATGGAAGGACTTCATCTGACAGCTGAATGTTTCAAAAATTCTTTTTCTTTGTTCTTGGCTGCAGCTCAACATTTCTTTATGGCAACTGGCAACCTATTCTTTCCATATTATTGTTAAAAGTCCCAGAGGTTGTCTAGTCTTTCAAAGAGAGCACTAGTGACTTTGAACTGAAACACTGAAAAGGAACATAAAAAAGCTTTGAGAGATGAAATAATGAAGACAGTACAAGATCCAATAGGCAAAAACACATTGTCCACTAATAATCTTTGGATAGAACAGGAGCTATTGCATTTAACTAAGGAACGAAAATATAAGACTGCAGCAAATGAACAGAAGGAATAATGTCTCAAAACGAGGTTACAACATGAATATTATATGTGGCTGTAGGCTTTCCCGGTGTAAACTATTGATGAGGATTTCTCGGGTCTCCAGCCGGGTGGTAACGTTGATATCTCGCGATGTTTCGGGAAGTGTCATACTACCCATCTTCGCCACAAAATGGGTCATATGACACTTCCCGAAACATTGCGAGATATCAACACTACCACCCGGCTGGAGACCCGAGAAATCTTCATCAACATGAATATTAACAAAAGGAAAACAATAGCAATGGAATTTAGTCTAATTAAATTAAGTGACATTAAGATTATTACATTAGGAAGTGGGACACTAAAAGCAGTAGATGAGCTTTGCTACTTGCTGCGTAAGTAGCAAAATAACTAACCATGTCTAAAACAGAGGACATAAAATGGGGGCTGGCACTGGAAAGGAAAGTTTTTATGGAAAGCAGAAATATGTTAACATTGAATATAAATTTAAATGTCAGGAACTATTTTCATAAGATATCTGCCTGCAGTATAGCATGGAAGAGAAATGTGAATGATAAAGAATTCAGACAAGAAGAGAATAAAAGCTTTTGAAATTTACTGCTTCAGAAAATTTTCGAAGTTGACATGAATAGTTCTGATAACTAATGAAGAGATAATGAATTGAATAGAGAAGAATATATATTTGTGGCAGAACTTAACTAAAATAAGGGACTGGCTTATAGGACACATCCTGAGGTATTAAGGAATTATTAATTTGGTTATGGAAGGTAGTGGGGCAGGGTGGAGGAGTGCTGCACCAAACCAGCCTTCACATTGAAGAGGACAAGAAGTTTAGTTTACCTCCTTTTTATCTTTACACATTTCAGGTTCAAAATTATAAGTTATATTTACTTCTTTTAATACTGATATCTTGAAACATGACTTAAAGTTCTGACTTCATCAATAACTAAAGGGATATGCCCGTAAGTAGCAGTATTCCACTTAAAGACAATTATCAATCCATCCAATTTCTTTTTTGCATTCCTACTGAGACTAAGATCATCCCTAATAAAATCCTACCTGCCAAGAGCATCAATAGCGAACAAATCTATGTTCCATCCCATAAACACTTCACTTCATACTCATGTTGGCTTAGCAACTATAGCTTGTCTTCCACCTTTTTTTTAAAATTTTAATTACTGACGCAGAGGTTTTGGCGCCAGTATTTATCTTTGTGCCTACAAAGCATGCCTGTGTAGCACTACCTATATTCAACGGCAGAAGTTAGTTGTGGCGGCACCTACCAACATTTTTCAGAACTTCCACTTGCATTGCACTCAATTCTAAGCCACAGGCGGTTTTTTGGATTACAAAAACGGGAAAAAAGTGCAGCTTAGATTTGAGTAAATACAGTAGATGTTGCCAACGTAAAAAAGAGGCAGGGAATATTGTATTGTCAGGAGACAAGTAGTAACAGCAGAATGGATCGGTAAGGAGAGCTCAGTGGCTTTGAACATGGACTAGTCATTGGATGTCACCTGAGTAACAAATCCATCAGAGACATTTCAGCCCTTCTAAAGCTGTCCAAGTGAATTACTGGAGATGTGACTGTGAAGTGGAAACACAAAGGAACAACCACAGCCAAATCAAGAGCATGCAGACCTCAAGTATTAGCAGACAGGGACTGTCAAGCACTGTGGAGGGTGGTTGCAAAAAATCACATGAAGACAGTGTAATGAATCACTCATTAGTTCCATAGTGATACCAGTAATCCAAAGAGCATGACAACTGCCCACAGGGAGTTAAAAAGAATGGCCGAGCAGCTCCTAATATGCCAGACGTTTCTGTAGTCAATGTTAAGTGATGCTTGAGGTGAAGAGTGAAGCCAGTGGATTGCCGATGATTGGAAACTAACAATTTCAAATGATTAATTACGCTATACCCTGTGGCAATCCGAAGGAAGGGTTTGGGATTGGTGAATGCCTGGTGAAGTTTACCAGCCCTGATGTGTAGTGCCAACAGTGATCTACAGAGGGAGTTATGTTTAGGAATGAGGTTGTCTTTTGTGGTTAGTGTGGCCCTTATAGTGCTTCATAAAATGCTAAATGCAAACAGATATGAACCCATTTTACAGTACTGTGTACTGCACACAGTAGAAGAACAGTTTGGAGATGAACACTTATTGTAGAATCATTACAATGAACCCAATCAAAAAGCAGCATCTGTGAGACAATGGTTTGTGGACAACAACATTCCTAACATGGACTGACCTATTCAGAGTCCCAACCCCAATGGAACATCTTTGGGATGAATTGTAATGCCAACTTCACTATAGACCTCAGCACCCAACATCAATACCTCCTGTGGTTTTGGTTCTTGAGAAAGAATGGGCCGTCATTCCCAACAGACATTCAGCCACCTCACTGAAACTGACCCCAGCACAGTTCAAGCTGCCATAAGGGTGAATGGTGGACACAACCCGTATTAACGTCCACTAATAGTTGTCTGAATATAGATGTCCGGATACTTTTAATCAGATAATGTATACATGTTTAATTGATATTTCATGGCCTGATGATGATTTTATACTCTCTCTCTCTCTCTCTCTCTCTCTCTCTCTCTCTCTCTCTCTCTCTCTCTCTCTCTCTCCCCCTCCCCCCCCCCCCCACCCCCCCCCACACACACACATTCTGTACACTTATAATCTTCAATTAAAATAACTTTGCGACTGATATTTCAGCAAGCCAACTGCCCAGTTGCCAGCCAATCTTAGTTCCTTCTTGAGCACTGTGTGTTCACTGTGTTGTTTATTTTGAAGGTACATGTCAAATGTGGGTAATATTGTAATTTCTCAATACCAAAGCTTTTTTCCATACCATAGCTTGCTACACATTTTAAGCATTTCCTTTATGATAAGAAAGAGAGAATAAGGAACAGGACATTGTCACAGGAATATGTCAAAAATGTAATTTTAAATCATTACTAATATTTCTGCTTGTGTCTGTATGTGTGGATGGATATGTGCGTGTGTGCGAGTGTATATCTGTCCTTTTTTCCCCCTAAGGTAAGTCTTTCCGCTCCCGGGATTGGAATGACTCCTTACCCTCTCCCTTAAAACCCACTTCCTTTCGTCTTCCCCTCTCCTTCCCTCTGTCCTGATGAGGCAACAGTTTGTTGCGAAAGCTTGAATTTTGTGTGTATGTTTGTGTTTGTTTGTGTGTCTATCGACCTGCCACCGCTTTCGTTCGGTAAGTCACCTCATCTTTGTTTTTATATATAATTTTTCCCACGTGGAATGTTTCCTTCTATTATATAAATCATTACTAAGTATAATAAACAATGCATTTTCCTCCCCCTCCCCCCAATTCTTCACAGAATTTGAAATTTCTGATTGAAGAGCATGTGAGGAATATTTTTTAGATTTATAATAGTCAAACTGCAATTTTGGAAGTGTATGTGATAATACTTTCTCCTCTATCTCAGTTTACATACCGTTCATAAAGCACTCTGCCCACAGCTTCACCAATTTCAACAGAAAAGAGAAACTAGAAGAAGAAGGTTAGCAAAGCATGAGTAGCAGGAGGTATTTACCATTTATGGGTGTTTGGATTGTACGAGTACATTCGGTTGGTCAGAACTGATTGAGCTGAACTTTCAGACACAAAACCACCATACACATAAATGTAATTAGTAAGGGGATCTAGAGCACTGCTGTGTCCATAGCCTCCATTTACTGGATAGCCAACAGTCCGAACAATAATCCACTCCCGTGTTCCTGCAAAATTAAAACAACATATTCATTTCAATATTCTACAATGTAACACAAAGCTGAATGCACTCTAACACATGAAAATGTCACATTTGACATGAAAGTTCAAATACTTATGTTTTATGACAATTTGGTTTTCTTGTATTTTTCTTGAATTGCTAGAGTTAGTATGATCAAATAATATGTACACATCAACACCAAATGTGAAAAAATATCTCCTTTACACAGTACTACAAGCATTAGTGGAAAACAAATTAGAAGCTAACCAAAATGGTATTCTTGGACAGTGTTCAGGTACCCGTAATGAGGAGAATAACCAAAAATAACAATCATCCTCTCTGACTTTCCACCACGTCCTGTCACTATGGTAGCTGTATGGCCTGCGGACCTGAGAGGACCTGGAATACATTCAATAGTAGAGAACACTGCAAGGGGGCACATATTCTATGTTTAACATTTATTCCAAACTAAAGAAAAATAATGTAGCTTTATTATTTAGAAATGAAATGCTGCATTTTTTAATATTTTTTAACTATTTGAATACAGAAACAGCTTTATTAAGACTGCATACCACACAGCATAGAACCATTTGGAGCAGTAGCATTACAGTGCTCTGCACGAACTGTTATGTTTTCCCATGTTTTGGCATTTACATCAAATGCCCAAAGTTCTGCAGAAATTGTTCCACTTTCTTCAACACCACCATATACATAAATTTTATCCTGAAAATGAAGAAGAGTATATTTTTGAAAACTAAGACATAATTACCCAGTGTAGTACAACAAAATGATTGCATTACATTACAGGAGCACATCGATCAGTAAATGTTGGGCAAAAATAACTGTTTAGGCACGAATAAATCTTTTGCTTTCAAGACGAACGTGTGCTGCTTTTGAAATTAAAGTGAGGTGGCACCATTGTAAGACGCTGGATTCTGGTTCTAGAGGGCAGCGATTTAAATTGCAGAGTGGAAAGAGCAAATAAGATTGGTTGTAGGGAAGGTGAAAGGTCAACTTCGGTTTATTCAGAAAATTCTAGCGAAGTGTAGCTCATCTCTAAAAGTGACCACATATAGAAGACTTGTGCGATCCAGTCTCGAGTACTGCTCAGCTTTTTGGAATCCCTATCAGATCACATTAAAGGAAAACATTGAAGCAATTCAGAGATGTGCTGCTGTATTTGTTACTGGTAGGTATAAGCAATGAGTAAGTATGACGGAAATGCTCCATGAACTCAAGTGGGAACTGGAGGGTAGATGCTATTGTTTTCATGGAATATTGTATACAAAGTTTTGAGAACCAGCACTTGCAACTGACTGCATAAAATTAGGACCTATTAGGAGGCATACAGACACTCACTTTCCCCTTGTTCCATTTGCGAGTGGAACAGGAAAGGGGATGACTAGCAGTGGTACAAGTCATGCACCTAACAGTGGCTTGTGGAATGTGAATATGTGGGTGAAGATTAAAGATGTAATAGATGGAGGATATGATAAAATTACTGTTCATGTTCAGTTATAGAGGGTGCAACATTTTATTCCAAAAGCTTAACAGTTCACAGGCTCATGGTTGTTAATCAATGGCCTCCAGCAATACAACTAACAATACCATAAAATACTTCAAAATGCGAACTTACACACTGATGACACGAAGTGTACTATTTTAGTATGAGCAGTGGCAAACACCAAACTATGTTCTAGATACTGGGGTAATAAATTGATTTTAATAACTATTATTACTAATTGTTACAGTTTTTTTGTATATTTGAAATATGATGAATCTGAATGCGTGGAGTATTTCAATCAATATACAGATTGATTACAACATCAACAAAGAGATCCGTTTCTGATAATATAGAACCAAAATAATTCTTATAAGATCAGTTCCCTCATTACTTTAGAATGATAAATGAAAGTTACATAATATTTGACAATTGCAGTACTGATGTTCAGAGCCATTGTCATTCCATTCATAATCCCTCCACACATTATGAAACAACACTTGAAGTCATTCTGAAAGCAATGACTTCTACTCGCTTGTACGTATTACTGACAGCACAGTGCACTGAGCACTCTTAGATATGGACAGCTAGAAGGTGATCCTTCCTAAATATAAAGCCATCCAGCAGTTTCAGACAAGCTGTTACATGAAATGGCTGCTAACAAAGTTGGGTATACCTCTGAAATGGTGTGGTATACCACTCAATCCATTCATTTGCTACCTGCCTTTATACGGGCATGATCACCAACCAGCTGTCAATTCATTCGATCACTGCCAAACTGTGGTAAAGCGCAGGGTGAGCACTCTGCAAACACAGTTGACACGAGTGACTCCTATTCCCCCAAGCCTCCCCAAACAGTTGCTCCAAATCTCAATTCTTGTATGCAATCAGTAACTTACCCCTACATGCTCTGTCAAAATGTCTTTATAGAGTGCAAGTTCCTACTTATGCATCCACTATATTTTTACTGAATCCACTGAGTACCATCATCATATTTTCAAGATGGGGAATGATTCGAGGAAGCATCAGACTTGCATATTCAAGGGCCCTTTTCAGATCATTGTATGGTCAACTTCATTTTGCTTTTCCATTGTTTCTTTCAATTGCTTAAGGTCTCTGCAAAGGTGGTTTCTTTAAAAAAGTATATAACCAAATCTGAGCGTATCAGACAGAGAAAGTCAAAAAGTAATTTTTCTTCCTTTATTCTGGAAGAGAGTGGTTACAAGTAACCACAAAGCAATTACGTGTAACAAAAAATTGTGAGTTATTACTTGTTACAAAAAGACAACATACAACAATTTCACTTTTTTTAAAAGAAACACTTGTTAAGTTGAAAACAGTATCAAAGTATGTTGGCATTTGTTGTCTCAGTACCGTTAACAGACGGGTCGTTTAATCTACTGATGAACTCCCCAACATTTTAAGTTACAATATAAAAAGGTATTAAACTAAGGACAGACAAGCATTCACCTGCAGCTGACTGGTGCCTGGTACATAAATACACAGAACAGTGTAGAAAATTTAATTACTTTCTGGGTTACTGTTCTTCCAGTTTACAAATTTTCTGTCAGTACGTAAGTTTTTTTTTTTTTTTTTTTTTTTTTTTTTTGTAACATCACTTTTCATTTCCACACACGGCTACACTCCAAACAAATACATTCAGAAAAAGAGTTCTAATACTTAAATTTATATCTGATGTAATCATTTTTCTCTTTTTCAGAAAGACTTTCCTTGCTAGTGCCACTATTCATGTCATATCCTCTTTACTTCTGCCACAGCCAGTTATTTTGTTCCCAAATAGCAAAACTTGTCTACTAATTTTACTATGTTATTTCCTAATTTAATTCCCTCCAAATCACCTGATTGAATCTGACAACATTCCATAACCCTCGTTTTACTCATATTGATTTTCATTGTATTATCTCATTTTCAACTTACCTTCCAAGTACTCTGCCATCTCTGTCAATTACAATATCAACAATAGACCTTAATGTTTTTATTTCTTCTCTTTCAACTTAAATTCCTTTTCCAAATTTCTCCTTCATTTGCTTAAGTGTAGCCTAATGTGCAGATAGTACAAAATGTAGGATATACAATTTTGACTCACTTCTTTCTCAGCTACTGACTTGCTGTCATGTCCTCCAACAGTCTTTTATCTCTAACAATTCATGTTTTCTACTTCAGTCCTGTCACGGCTTATCCTACCTCATCATGGGCCAGGCAATCTGTGATAGCAGCCATGTCATATACCCACCCTGCTGCAAACACTGCACAACTTTCTAAGTTGGTATGCCTGCCAACCAGCTGTCCACCAGGATGAACGGCCATTGCCAAACAGCTGCTAAGAACAAAGTTGACCACCAGGTGATACACCATGCAGCTGAGCACAACATGCTCCATTTCAATGGCCGCTTCACAACCTGGGTCATATGGATCCTTCCCTCCACCACCAGCTTCTCTGAACCAAGCACATGAGGAGTTACACTTACAACACATTATCTGCCTCTGTGATCATCCTGGCCTCACCTCAGGTAATCTACTATCCACAAACCCTCCACCCAGCAGGTTCTCCTTCCTCTGTCCTGTCACCCTCTCAATTCAACTCCCCACATCACCTTCAGTGCTCCTACAGTTATGCATCACATGCATAGCCTGTATACCAGCCACCTCTCCCTCCCATGCTCTAGCCAGCAAACTGGCTGTCTCACTCAAATCCACTAGCCACCAACCTTCCTTTCCATCTACCCCCATCACAGCCAATCCACCTGTCAAAATGTAGCCTTGCCAGTGTTAGTTCAGCCGGCACTGTGGAGTGCCTGTGACTTTGGAGGACAGAGCCAAAGTTGTACTCTCCATGGGCCCAGACCATGAAAATAGCATCAATGAACAAAGAAATGAAGTAGGTTAGGGTGCTGAACTAATATGAAAGATTCCTGCATGAAGCTCATAAACAGATTGGCTCAAGATGGCGCCAAGAAAGTGCCCATAGTAGTTCCACTGTTTCGTTCATAGATTTTCCCTTCGGAGAAGAAATTATTATGAGTGGGCTGTGATTTTGTCAAATGGATTACTGAGGAGGTGATTAGAGAAGGGGGTACCTGCATTCTTTTCTCTCAAAAACAGATTTGTTAACCAATATATTAAAACCTCAGATCCTCAATCACTGTGGTGTTCCCAAAATACTCCTTGTCTGTAAGCAATCTTAATTCAGTTGAAAATCTTTTCTACACTGTACAAGATTAGCTATTATTCGTCTTTTGCAATGAATTCTAGTTCATTTCTTGCCCAAACATGTTTCATGTAACTGTTTCAAGCACCTTCAGCATCTACACAAGAAATTGTAATTATTATAATTACACAAAAGTGTCTATAACTACTTAATAACAATATTTTTCATTCCAGTCTATTGTCGCATAATGTGTCATAAGAATGATTATTGGTTTCATTCAAAATTTGACATTTTTAGATCAAATGTAGTTTCGAAGCACCCCATCAGTTTTATGTGCTGTATGTAGCTGCTATATGGAAGCTGCGCATAGCACATATAACTGAGGGAGTGCTCAATTACAATTGATCTGAAGATGTCTGAAATTTGAACAGAAGTGGTCCTCATTATTATGATAAATGTGACAATAGACTGCAATAAAAATATTGGAATAATAATCGGTTGTCGTGGATGTATATATATCCACTTGACACCATGTCAAGCTCTCATATAAATACTTTGCTTGGATATGTAGGGTTTCATAGCAGTGGTTCCATTGGTGAAATTACCACTGGAAATAACAATTTAACCTGAAAGTGTTGCTATGAGGAATTAAATATGGAAACCAGAGTCAAAATAAAGCAGTTAATCTTATTCACAAGATAAACAATATGGAATTTGCAGCAGTGAAAGAATGGGTGTACATATCAACAATATGAAATTCTTTTTATTTTTACAACTCTATTTTTCAATTAGTGTAAACCACTATTACCTTGTGTCTTTACCCGTAATTTTTATGCAAAGCAGAATAGGCTGAAATTGTCCAGGACTTCTACAGGCATATCATTTCGCACAGACAACTGTCATATACCTATACTGACAAAAGAAGACTCTATCCAAAGCAAAGAGGTTGGGGTCACTGCCTTCGGTGCAGTAGGACCTGGGTTCCATTCTTCATACCTTTTCAGATTTTTTCTGAGGAAGGGAGCTCAAGCACAGGTTCCACACAGCCTCATGATGCCATATGAGGAGCTGCTTGAATAAAGAAGCAGTGACATCAGCAGGATTCATTTGCTGGCAATAACAACAAGAGGGATTGACGACATACTGATCACATTTTCTAGGCTCATAGATCACTCCTTGTATTGCTTTAGAGGCAACATCTGGTAAGTTGAGACTGTCTCACGGCCTAATATGTGAGTGGTGTTTACATTTTACCACACATGTATACTTTTATTCTCATTTCAGTAGCATCTCCAAAAGTTGCAGATTGATAAGCCTTCAGAATCATCCTTCCACACATCTGAATGGTACGTCAAAAATCAGTCACCTGTTGTGGTGTCCTCTTCCCCATATCAGACTTTGCCCCCCCCCCTCCAAAAAAAAACACCTTCATCGTCTTTCATTACTACTTGTTTCTCCTCAATTTTTGGAGCTACTCTGTAGCCAGTTAACTGCTTACAGTGTATGGTTGGTGGTCTAGAAGTTGAAATTGTAAACAGTTTATTTTAACTCACGCTGATTCTTGCAATCTGAGCTCTACTGTAATGGGAATTTTTAGTAAATTTTCTTTCCTACAGCATTTACAACTTCTTATTTAGCTTTTCCTTTTACAAATTTTTTTTCTCCTCCAAGTGAAATAGTCATAATACCACTTTATACACAATTTCACTTTTTTATTGCACTATACTCACTTTTGATTTTAGTAACTGATTTTTTCCACAGAACAATTCTTGACTCATGTATGATAAAAGAGCTAAAAGGAACTGCAATTTTCTATAACTGAAATCCATCTGATCCTCTAAAGGTAGGCAGAGAAGCTGAAGCTCATTTTATTTCTTTAATATGTAATACACAAATACTAAAAACCGGCTAGGATTTCACAGATCCAGAAATAAAATCCCTATGAGCTAGATTTGATTGTCCTATTAAGTAGCAACTATACTAAATGTATTTTTTAAAGTATAAAATATGTATGCAAAGCAAATGTAGGTATGGAAATAAGCATTTAAAAGTTCTACAAAAAATGAAAACCATTTTCAAATCTTAGTGATCTGATGTTTGGAATACCGTTTAGCAGTGCACATTTAGAAATGTTCAATACTGGAAAAGTGCAAGTTTCATGAAAATTTATGAGATTTCCTATTTCAATTACCAACATAAATTTGAAATTAGTAATTATATAAATAACTCACCCCAAAAAGAACAGCAGAATGGCCGTAACGTGGCTGTGGAACATTCTTGCTGTCCATGTGATGTGTTTCCCACACATTACCTTTAAAAACCATGTTGTATTAACTGACAAATTGCATCAATACAATAAAATCTTATACATAAGCAACACATACTGGACATACTGGATTGAAAGCAGAGCTCTTCAGAACACTATGTGATGTCCTGTAATACCTTTTATATAGTTACAATTGTTCGTAAGTGTGACGCTAAACATTCTTCAGAAATTACAATATATCCCTCCTAGCATATGACAGAGAGAAATGGGTCAGTGACAGGTATTTAACACACTCCCACCACTTTGAGAGAAAAGTGAACTTTACCAACTGAACTGCCAAAATGAGCAATGAAATTCTCTAACAGTCTCACATCACACAAGTAGACAATAGAATTGTCTTTTAACTGCTGCCACAATCAACATGCAGGCCAGCTAAGTAACAGAGCTCGTCCATAACTGTCTCATACAACAATTTGCAACCTTTAAGGTGACAGAACCGAATTTTAATATACATCCACATCCTGCAAACTACTGAAACACCTGGCAGAGGGTACTCCCCAATGTACCACATATTGGTATTTTTTCCATACATATGAAGACTCACTATTTAAATGCTCTGTGCATGTTGTAATTATTCTAATCTTGCAGCTGTGGTGCCTAAAGAGTGTAACAGAGAGGGCTGTAGTATATGCCTCAATTTCTTTGCTTAAAATGGTCCTTGAAACTTTATAAGCAGGTTTTTGCAGGCTATCTGGTGTCTTATCTTAAAGCAGCTGCCAATTCAAGTTATTTGGCATTTCTGTTAAGCTCTCCCATAAATCAAACAAACCTGTGATTATTTGTACTGCATTTCTTTCTGCATATTCAATATCCCCGTTAGTCCTATTTGGTAAGGGCCCATACACTTCAGCAAACACTCCATGGTGGGACATACAAATGCATTGCAAGTATTCTTCTTTATAGACCACATTTTCCCAGTATGCTACCAGTGAAGTGAAGTCTGTCATCTGCTTTTCTTAGGACCATAAATAGCCTTTCTTTTCTCAGGGGCAGGCCTTCTAATTCATTGTGTAAGAGGTTCACTGTTAACAGACACCAATATTCCATAATTTGCACCATACCCTTCTACATAATTACTATGAACAGCATGATTAAAATTTCATGAATGGGCAAACCGCTTGAAAAATGCTCTCTTTCCTGGAAGTCAAAACAATTACCATCAGTTTCAAAGTTTTCGAACTGAGATTTAAAATTACAATGTTAGCCTACTTATCATGGCAAAAACTATACAGTTCACTGTTCATATAGCTGAAAGAAGTGCTCATTTTGTGGGATATTTGTGTGTCACTACATGTCACCCAAAATGAAGGAAAACCCATGATGCAATAACAATATTAAATAGGACAGATTTCTCTTATCATAGAGGTGATGCTGAGTTAACATTCAAAGTTTATGGTATAAGTTTTTAAGTACCCCTGTCCACTGCTCAATGCCTCTACTATGTCGTGGGTAGTAATCTATCCTAATGTATATTCTCTTTCAAAAGAAAATGAGAGATTGTCTCCGAGAGGGAAAAAAATGTCCTCAGCATATATGTATCACTTCCTTTACACAACATATCCATATATAGTCTTAATTTGACATGACTGCATCACCTTATTTGATCAATAAGTGAATTACCTTTTTTAGGGTGTCTACATTATTGTTTGGATTCAACAGCCAGCTGATTTTGATTTGTGGAAAACTCACTGTTGACAAACCACATATTAGCAGCTAGCCAAACAGGGTAACAACGTTCACAGTATTTGAATCCACTATTAATGACACTGTGAGATACAGTTCCCCCCTCCCAGTAATGGGCAGGTTTCTTAAATACTATATAGCAGAACGTTTTTCTTTCATTTGGCTCATGTTTAGTCTTCTGTGCAAATGTTTTTACAAAAAAAGGGCAAATGTTTTGTGAAATAATTTGCCTAAAAGTAAGAAATAGATTAGAGAAACATTCAGACTCAACCAAAGACCAATGCTGAATCCTACCTAACTCGATTCACTCCTCCATCCAACCATGATCCACCCCCACTGCCCCCAAATCACCCCGTTAACTTTCCAGAATTTCTTAACCTCAAACCTTGCCTCACCATTATTCCCCAAATCCCTCAACATGCAAACTAACCTTACACCTACAGAAAGAGCCACAGTTCACTATCTAAAAACTGATCCTGACCTTATAATCCTACCTGCTGACAAAGGCTCCACCACTACAGTTTTGAACTGCAAGGATTACCTGACAGAAGGACTCTGACAGCTGCCAGATAGATCCACCTACAAATCTTGACACAGTGACCCCATTCCAGAAATCTAGCAGGATCTCCAGTCACTTCCCAAATCCTTAGGCCCATCCCAGAACCTCTCGCCATAGTCCATCTCTCTGCTCACCCCTACCACTCCTCACACTCCTACCTTCTACATGTCCATAAACCCAGCCAGCCAGGATGCCTCATTGTGGCCGGTTACTGTGCCCCCACTGAGAGAATCTCTGCTCTCATAGACAAACACCTTCAACCTATTACCTGGAACCTAATCTTCTATATAAAAGATACAAACCATTTCCTCCACTAATTCTCCACAGTACCTATCTCATTACCACATGGTTGCCCTGCTCATCATTACTGATGTCACCTCCTTTTACACTAACATTCATAATGTCCATGGCCTTACTGCTATTGAACACTACCCTTCCCAACGTCCGACGGATTCCAAACAACAACCTCCTTCCTAGTTACTATGACCAACTATATCCTCACCCACAATTACTTCTCCTTTGAAGGCATTACCTAGAAACAAATCTGGGGCATGGTCACAAGCACCCACATGGCACCATCCTAAGCCAACCTATTCATAGGCCATCTATAGGAATTCTCCTTAAACACCCAGAATCCTAAAGCCCTCATCTGGTTCATATTCATTCATGACATCTTCGCGAACTGGATCGAGGGTGTGGTCACCCTATCCACATTCCTCCAGAACCTCAACATCTTCTCCCCAATTTGTTTCACCTGATCCTACTCACCCCAACAAGCCACCTTCCTGGATGTTGACCTCCACCTCAAAGATGGCTACATCAGTGCCTCTGTCCATACCAAACCTACTAACCACCAGCAATACTTCCACTTCAACAGCTGCCACCTGTTCCATACCAAGAAGACCCTTCCATTCAACCTAGCCACCCATGGTCATTGCATCTGAGTGACGAGGACCCTCTCGAAATATACCAAGGGTCTCACTGAAGCCTTCACAGACCGTAATTATCCTCCCAACCTTGTAAAAAAACAAATCTCCCATGCCTTATCTTTCCAGTCTTCCACCACATCCAAAAGTCCCACCTCCCAGCCATAGAGGAGCATTCCCCTCATAACTCAGTACCACCCAGGACTGGAGCAACTGTATTGCATTCTCCACCAAAGTTTCGACTACCTCTTGTTGTGTCCTGCCCACTGTCCTTCCAACACCTCCCACAGTGGTATTCCGCCATCCACCGAACCTACACAATATACTTGTCCATCCCTACACAACACCAGCTCCCAACACCTTTCCTCATGGCTCACACCCCCAGTAGCAGACCTGGCTTAAACATTCTGTCAACAGGTCTACCCCCCAAAGCGATATATAAATCATGACTGTTGAGATTCAGTCACACACGGTGACATCAGTGCATAAACACCAAATGCTAAGTTCAAGTTCATGGAATACCCTAATTTTCAATCCCATTCAATAAAGCTGGTCGCGGGTGACTTCAACAGCTATAGCACATCTTGATGTTACCTGGAGACTAAAAATAATGGAGAAGATCTTGTAGAACGGGCTTAACAGATGGGGTTGATATTAATACATGATCCAAAGCTGCCATGCTCCTTCAACAGTGGGAGATGGCGTGGACAGTATAACCCGCACAACATATTTGTGAGTGATCATATTGCCCAGCAGGCCAAGAAGGAAGTTTTGGGACCTTTCCTTCTCACTCAGCATCGACCAGTTGGGTTGATTTGGAGGAAGAGACCAAACAGTGAGGTCATTCGTCTCATCAGATTGAGGAAGGATGGGAAAGGAAGTCAGCCTCGCCCTGTCAAAAGAACCATCCTGGCATTTGCCTGAAGCGATTTAGGGAAATCTTGGAAAACCTAAATCAGGATGGCTGGATGCGGGATCGAACTGTCGTCGTCCTGAATGCATCGACCAGTGATCTGCACTGTGGCAGCAGTGGTGAAGTCAGAAACTGCCCAATTTAAAAGACGATTTAATTTATAAGGCGATTCAGTTTATAAACAAGTCGTAAAGCTTGAGCCAAACTCAGAGATGCATGATAGGTTTATCAAATTGGTTAGAATCATCCCTCATAGATATATTTCTAGGGAATGCAGAACATCTTACATCCCTAAACTCAATAACAATTCAAGATTTCTCCTCCAGAAATACAAACACCTATTTGAAGCTGGCCCAATCTCCGAAGAAAGAACTCATGATGTTATTTTATTTGGTTATTTGTTATTTTGTTTTAGTCTGTTATCTATATAAAAGAACAGACTTAATGTTGCACATGAATAAAACACACAATACAGAGTATATCCCCCCATGAACCATGGACCTTGCCGTTGGTGGGGAGGCTTGCGTGCCTCAGCGATACAGATGGCCGTACCGTAGGTGCAACCACAACGGAGGGGTATCTGTTGAGAGGCCAGACAAACGTGTGGTTCCTGAAGAGGGGCAGCAGCCTTTTCAGTAGTTGCAGGGGCAACAGTCTGGATGATTGACTGATCTGGCCTTGTAACATTAACCAAAACAGCCTTGCTGTGCTGGTACTGCGAACGGCTGAAAGCAAGGGGAAACTACAGCTGTAATTTTTCCCGAGGACATGCAGCTTTACTGTATGATTAAATGATGATGGCGTCCTCTTGGGTAAAATATTCCGGAGGTAAAATAGTCCCCCATTTGGATCTCCGGGCGGTGGCTACTCAAGAGGACGTCGTTATCAGGAGAAAGAAAACTTGCGTTCTACGGATCGGAGCGTGGAATGTCAGATCCCTTAATCGGGCAGGTAGGTTAGAAAATTTAAAAAGGGAAATGGGTAAGTTAAAGTTAGATATAGTGGGAATTAGTGAAGTTCGGTGGCAGGAGGAACAAGACTTTTGGTCAGGTGATTACAGGGTTATAAATACAAAATCAAAAAGGGGTAATGCAGGAGTAGGTTTAATATGAATAAAAAATAGGAGTGCGGGTTAGCTACTACAAACAGCATAGTGAACGCATTGTTGTGGCCAAGATAGACACAAAGCCCATGCCTACTACAGTAGTACAAGTTTATATGCCAACTAGCTCTGCAGATGATGAAGAAATAGATGAAACGTATGACGAGATAAAAGAAATTATTCAGGTAGTGAAGGGAGACGAAAATTTAATAGTCATGGGTGACTGGAATTCGTCAGTAGGAAAAGGTAGAGAAGGAAACATAGTAGGTGAATATGGGTTGGGGGAAGAAATGAAAGAGGAAGCCGCCTTGTAGAATTTTGCACAAAGCATAACTTAATCATAGCTAACACTTGGTTCAAGAATCATAAAAGAAGGTTGTATACCTGGAAGAATCCTGGAGATACTAAAAGGTATCAGATAGATTATATAATGGTAAGACAGAGATTTAGGAACCAGGTTTTAAATTGTAAGACATTTCCAGGGGCAGATGTGGATTCTGACCACAATCTATTGGTTATGAACTGCAGATTGAAACTGAAGAAACTGCAAAAAGGTGGGAATCTGAGGAGATGGGACCTGGATAAACTGAAAGAACCAGAGGTTGTAGAGAGTTTCAGGGAGAGCATAAGGGAACAATTGACAGGAATGGGGGAAAGAAATACAGTAGAAGAAGAATGGGTACTTCTGAGAGATGAAGTAGGGAAGGCAGCAGACGATCAAGTAGGTAAAAAAGCGAGGGCTAATAGAAATCCTTGGGTAACAGAAGAAATATTGAATTTAATTCATGAAAGGAGAAAATATAAAAATGCAGTAAATGAAGCAGGCAAAAAGGAATACAAACGTCTCAAAAATGAGATCGATAGGAAGTGCAAAATGGCTAAGCAGGGATGGCTAGAGGACAAATGTAAGGATACAGAGGCTTGTCTCACTAGGGGTAAGATAGATACTGCCTACAGGAAAATTAAAGAGACCTTTGGAGAGAAGAGAACCACTTGTATGAATATCAAGAGCTCAGATGGCAACCCAGTTCTAAGCAAAGAAGGGAAGGCAGAAAGGTGGAAGGAGTATATAGAGGGTTTATACAAGGGCGATGTACTTGAGGACAATATTATGGAAATGGAAGAGGAAGTAGATGAAGACGAAATGGGAGATAAGATACTGCATGAAGAGTTTGACAGAGCACTGAAAGACCTGAGTCGAAACAAGGCCCCAGGAGTAGACAACATTCCATTAGAACTACTGATGGCCTTGGGAGAGCCATTCATGACAGAACTCTACCATCTGGTGAGCAAGATGTATGAGACAGACGAAATACCCTCAGACTTCAAGAAGAATATAATAATTCCAATCCCAAAGAAAGCAGGTGTTGACAGATGTGAAAATTACCGAACTATCAGTTTAATAAGTCACAGTTGCAAAATACTAACCCGAATTCTTTACAGACGAATGGAAAAACTGGTAGAAGCGGACCTCGGGGAAGATCAGTTTGGATTCCGTAGAAATGTTGGAACACGTGAGGCAATACTAACCTTACGACTTATCTTATAAGAAAGATTAAGAAAAGGCAAACCTACATTTCTAGCATTTGTAGATTTAGAGAAAGCTTTTGACAATGTTAACTGGAATACTGTCTTTCAAATTCTGAAGGTGGCAGGTATAAAATACTGGGAGCGAATGGCTATTTACAATTTGTACAGAAATCAGATGGCAGTTATAAAGAGTCGAGGGGCATGAAAGGGTAGCAGTGGTTGGGAAAGGAGTGAGACAGGGTTGTAGCCTCTCCCCGATGTTATTCAATCTGTATATTGAGCAAGCAGTAAAGGAAACAAAAGAAAAATTTTGAGTAGGTATTAAAATTCATGGAGAAAAAGTAAAAACTTTGAGGTTCGCCGATGACATTGTAATTCTGTCAGAGACAGCAAAGGACTTGGAAGAGCAGTTGAATGGAATGGACAGTGTCTTGAAAGGAGGATATAAGATGAACATCAACAAAAGCAAAACAAGGATAATGGAATGTAGTCTAATTAAGTCGGGTGATGCTGAGGGAATTAGATTAGGAAATGAGACACTTAAAGTAGTAAAGGAGTTTTGCTATTTAGGGAGTAAAATAACTGATGGTCGAAGTAGAGAGGATATAAAATGTAGACTGGTAATGGCAAGGAAATCGTTTCTGAAGAAGAGAAATTTGTTAACATCGAGTATAGATTTAAGTGTCAGGAAGTCGTTTCTGAAAGTATTTGTATGGAATGTAGCCATGTATGGAAGTGAAGCATGGACGATAACTAGTTTGGACAAGAAGAGAATAGAAGCTTTCGAAATGTGGTGCTACAGAAGAATGCTGAAGATAAGGTGGGTAGATCACGTAACTAATGAGGAGGTATTGAATAGGATTGGGGAGAAGAGAAGTTTGTGGCACAACTTGACTAGAAGAAGGGATCGGTTGGTAGGACATGTTCTGAGGCATCAAGGGATCACCAATTTAGTATTGGAGGGCAGCGTGGAGGGTAAAAATCGTAGAGGGAGACCAAGAGATGAATACACTAAACAGATTCAGAAAGATGTAGGTTGCAGTACGTACTGGGAGATGAAGAAGCTTGCACAGGATAGAGTAGCATGGAGAGCTGCATCAAACCAGTCTCAGGACTGAAGACCACAACAACAACAACAACAACAACAGAGTATATCAAAAAGAATCATCTGATTTAAAAAAATCATCACTATTGTGCTATTTGAGATATGTGCATGAACAATGTACTGTTGGAAAGAGCAAACTCTTGAATTTTACATTGTTCTCGCTGGGTAGCAGCAGTGTGCACCCACTTCAATTTTAGTAAAAATGGTGTCAGGACAACAGAAAGCGGTTTGTGTTCTATGTTTTGCGCAGTGCAGGTCAGTATTAACTGGTCAGCGTGACTTTCGTACTAGGTTTGGTGTGGATCCTCCTACAGCACAGAGCATCAGACGATGGCACGAACAATTCCAAGAAACAGGTTGTTTGGAATCGCTGGGCCATCCCTGAGTGTCTGACACAGACATGAAACACATCCGCCATAGCTTCATCCCGCAGAAATTCGTTCGCTGTGGCGCACGACGCTCAACATGCCCCCATGTCCGGCTGATGTGTGTTACGTCAATGTTTACACATGAAACCATAAGAAATTCAGCTACTACAAGCTCTTCATGGAGGTGACAAACAACAATGTGTTAAGTTCTGTAATTTCATTCTTTGTTTTTTGTTGTTGTTTTTTTGGGAAGGATGCCAGACAGCGAGGTCATCGGTCTCATCGGATTAGGGAAGGATGGGGAAGGAAGTCGGCCGTGCCCTTTCAGAGGAACCATCCGGGCATTTGCTTGGAGTGATTTAGGGAAATCACGGAAAACCGAAATCAGGATAGCCGGACGCGGTATTGAACCGTCGTCCTTCCGAATGCGAGTCCAGTGTCTAACCACTGTGTCACCTCGTTCGGTATTTCATTCTTGGCAAGACAATTTTCTTCCACACTCAGTGTTTCCTGACGAAGCACCATTACATTCAAATGGAAAGGTGAGAATATGGGGTATTGAACAACCACACAAAGTTGTACAACATGAGAGGGACTCTCCAAAATCTAATGTGTTTTGTGCAGTTTCACAGGAAAAGTGTATGGTCCATTTTCCTTTGCCGATATTACTGTTACAGGAAGCACATATCTCAATATGCTTGAGAACTTACTTTTCCCACAGTTAGAGACCGATTTGAATGACTTCATTTACCAACAGGATGGGGCACCACCACACTGGTACTGGGAAGTGAGGGAATTTTTAAATCTAAGGATTACTGAACGATGGACTGGTTGCACTGGACCAAATGATTCAGCCTTATATTACAGGCCTCCGTGGTCACTGTACCTGACTGTATGTTGTTATTTTTTGATTATCCCCAGGGACACTGAGATGGAACTCAGGATTCACAGGGGTGAAGCTTTTCTAACCAAGGTGTACACATTGGGAACTGGCTATCAGGGTCTGAAGAAGTCCTTCCTGGTCCTGTCCAAGGTTCGTCCTCCCCTGCTCCCAGAAGGCGATTGTAGGTGGCTGTTCTGCCGTGGTGCGTCTCATTATCATGATGACGCTGATATCTTAGCTGTAAGACAATTTGGCTTATGCCACATTTCATCACTACTTACTGTATTATAGCCTGCTGCATTTCCAAATGCATTCCTGTCTTGGTCTGTAACACTTCTGTAATGGCACTCTCTCAGACGAAGTGATTTGGGGTATCGACTGCTTCACATTCGCTGTCCTATTTTTAGTACGTAGCTGGGATATGGACCATGTCCCGACAGGTAGTGCATTGCTTCCTTGGTCAGAAGGAAGTACGTCATTCTTGTTCTTTCTTTTACATTCAGAAGAACTGGTAAGTTTTCCTCCCAGTTTCTGCCCTGTCCCAGATTTTTTGCCATTCTCTATCAATGCATGCTATTATTTCCTTATCTGATAGAGCCCTTGTGTCCAGTATCTCCTTTCCTTGTCATATTCACACTTTTTGAGTCAATGTTTGTGCACCTCTCTTTCTTACTGCTAGGTCTAGAGCAGCAAGCCTAACATCACCAGCAATGCCTCAGGCAGTGTTGTTCTGTACGCACCTCAGGTGCAGGTGTACACTTCTCTGTGCTCACCATAGAGCCTGCACTGTCCTTACCTTTCTGGCTCTGTGAGGCCAAATGCTCAACCCATAGCTCATGAAAGCGAGTAAAACTGCACTGTGGCACATTCTTACTGCACTTAGTGGCAGTTGAGAACTTCTTTGACCAATTGCCAATTGCTAAATTATTTAGAATTTTAATGTCTCTCAGGCAGACGGTTTCTACTTGTGTGTGGAAGTTTTGCTTTTCGTTGATGTAAATTCTAAGGTATCTACACACATTTTTCTTATCACAGGCTGGTCACTTATTCTGATAGCGGGACTACTTCTTGTTGATAATATTCCTTTTAGTTACATACAGACTGTTTTGTACGCTGCTGTCATTAGTTTGTTTTCCATGCACCAGTTGCTTAGTCTTTCAAGAACTACTCTACTGTTTTTTCCTCTAAATTAGCCCTTGTGTTAGCAGATACTATAATCAGCAGATTGCGTAGGCGATGCAGCCCCTGGTACTGAAGCTGGTTCAGTAATGGCTCTACGCCAACATCCCAGAGCTCTGGACCACAAACAGAGCCTTGTGGGCAGCCTTTGGTGATATCTTCCCAATTTTCTTTCCAGGACATTCTAATTGCACCTGCTTGTCTGTGCAATAATCTCAGACTGTTATAGAGACAGCTTGGACAGTCCATCCATTTCAGTATTTGGAACAGGCAGGCCACCACAAATTATCAAATGCCCAGCAATATCAATCATTATGGCTATAACGTACTTGTCATCTGAGTTGTTCACAATATTCATTGTTTGATTTATTGCATTCTCAGTCGGCTTCCCTTTACTAAAACCATATTGCAGGGGGCTCATGCCTGTTAACTGTCTGTGGTCCCTGGGGTAGCAGCACAGAAGCTTCTCCTATACTTTGGCTAGAGCATTTACCAAACAAATTGGCCTGTAAGATTTTTGGTCTCTTGGATTTTTATCTTTTTTTTTTTTTTTTTTTTTTTTTTTTAGTATAATGATATTCGAGATTTTCCAGATTCTTGGCACCCAACCCTGCAGACGACATTCGACCCAACTCTGCAGACGACATTCGTTTAATAACATTGTTATATATGGCACAATTTGGTACACTAGCTGATGTAACACTTCTGCCAGTATTCTATCAGGCTCTGATGCTTTCTTCTTCTGTAAGTTCATTATTGCCAGTCTCACTTCCTACTAAGGGAATGGAATCACAACACTGTTATTGACATGCTGCTACAGTAATTCAGAGCGAAGGTGCTGATGGAACACTGTGTCTTCCATCATTGTGTCATCCGGCAACAAAGTTCTGAGTAGGTACCAGACTGATGTTTCCCAGTCTGTCATTGTGCCATCAGATCTTCTGCGAGTTGATAAAATAGTGGGTGATTAAACCTTACTTGTTGCAAGTTTGTATGGAAAACCCCAAACATCTTTTACCATTTGGTTCTTAATGTACGTTCCTTTTTTTTAGTCGTCTGGTGTAGTTCTTTGACTGTTCAATAGAAAATCAGCCTTCTTTGTCATTCTGCTTCCCCTAAAGATCTTTGGTAGTATCTCCACACCTGCCTTGCTTTACATCCTAAGGACTGTTGGGGGGGGGACTTCAGAGAATTTTTAACCCTTTTGACTTCCTAAAGAACACTGGGATTGCCTTGTCTTGTGCCACTTGCAGCACTCGCGCCAATTCGTCTGCTTTGGCATCAACATCAAATTCACTTCCTTCAGTGGTTGTATCTTGAATTCTGCATTTAAAAGCTCCCAATTCACTCAGTGTAGATTGTATAGTCACTCAGGATGGATATTAGTGTCTAAATCATTGTCTGCATTTGCAATTGTGAAGTAAATGAGATTATGGTCAGTTGTTGTTAAGCCCATCATAGACCTTCCAGTTGGTGATGTGGTCAATGACTTTCGAGTTTGCGAAGTTGATTTCTGTATTTGCTGTTGCAACTGTCTGATTTTGGAAAGTAGGTGGGTTCAGGTGGTCTACTTGTGACATGAAGGTCAAGTTCCTGTTTAGTGTTGAAGGCAAAGTCCTCTTTTGTCTGTTACTCTGCTACGCCACAATCTTGATTTTGTGTTAGCAGCCATTACGAAAATGTGTGTTTCATGTCAACCCAGTATTGCTGCTGTTTTTAAGTTTGCTATGTGTGGTTGTATGTCCTGCCTGCATTGAAAATACTGATTAGCTATGTAAAATCTTCCTAAGGCAGTCATTATTTCTATTGTCACAGTGTGTCCATCACAGAAGTGATGTACCTATGTGACTTATGTCTTTATCTGACACCACAATCACACCCATTGGATGATGACCTGATGTTATGATCTGTGCTGTAATTGGCATGTGGGGTAGTGCTCCGTTTCTGGACTATGGCTCCCTGTATACATAGTATTTGTACATCCAACCCGTCTAACACTTTACTGAGTTTTTGCAACTTGAACAGCCGTGGAACTATTGAATACTATATTAGCAATAAGAAGAGAGAAATGGTGTGGTATAGTGACACAACTACTTGTGAAACAGAACAGCCATAAGGTGTGGAACTTGCCTGAAGAAACTTAACAGTGACCCCACAGGTTCTTCTCCAAGTTTGTTTGATGTAAACCTGAACAAACTGCACATCACCTACTGTTGAATGGGAAAATTAAAAGACGAACTGTGGACAGGAGGCTTCAAAGAAATACTGATGAGGAAGATTACAGTGGAACCCCTTCACCATAGAAGACCTGGAAGCAACTTTTCAATCTATGAAGAACAATAAAGCTGCAGGCCTAGATGATCTAAGACCAGAGCAAATTAAAATGTTTGGGCCAGTAAAAAAGCAATGAATCTTAAATTTAATGAACATCTACATTTCAAAATTACAGATCCCTACAATCTGGCACTAAGCCACTGTTGTAGCACTTCTGAAGCCTGGAAAGGAACCAACTGACTCTAAAAACTTCTGACCAGTTTCTCTGCTTTGCCAACTGTACAAAGTCCTGGAAAGGTTAACCCTCAATCGCATCTCACATGTTGATAAAAACCTTATAAATGAGCAGTCAGGTTTCTTCTAAGGAAGGTCATGCTGTGGTCAAATATCCAATCTGACTCAGTCTATAGAAGATGGATACAAAAGAGAGGCATTCATCTGTCAGCATTGTATGAGACCATCAAGCACAAGAAGTTGATTAGAAAGGCATATTCAGTTACAAAAAACTACTAATTAACATCCATCATCCACTGTTTGCTGCAAAACAGGAGGCTTTTTTGTCACTCTTTATTTATTTAGCGTATGGCTAATACAGACATATCATGAAATTACATATACATATGTACATTTTGACACACAAGAAACTTAAGTTTGTCTTTACAACTGAATATCCAGTCCTTCAAATCCAGCGCACTGCATCTGGAGTTGCTAGCAGGAAGTCCTCTTTGGCGCCGTGATAGGCTCGAATCCTGCATTCACTGACAATGTGGTGAACAGTCTGGTATGGAGCCCTGCAGTCACAAGCTGGATCAGGCAGCTTCTTCCACTTAAAGAGAGCATCCCTGCATCGCCCATGGCTGGTACGGATTCTGTTGAGAGTAGACCAGGTCTTGCGTGGTAAGTCTAATCCACTTGGAAGTTTAGCACCTGAGAAGATGTTATGCAGGTGCACATCTGTCACTGCTTCCCACCGACCTTTCGATTCTCCAAGAGGTTTGAAATTCTTAGCAACCATGTCAGCAGCATCGCACAGAGTTGGATGACGTGATTTCAGTCTCTTGCGATTTAAAAGTGGCAGGTCGCTATGCACGGGTAGGTTAGAATTCCTGGAGATCTTGTGGAATTCTCTCATAAGGGCAGTACACCTGTGTAGATCAGGAGGCATTATACCGGTTAACAGTGGAAGCCAATAAACTGGAGTAGATCTGATTGTGCCAGATATTATGCGCATTGTCGTATTCAGCTGGGTATCAACAATCCTTGTATGATGACTATTCATCCAAACAGGTGCACAATACTCAGCACTTGAGTATACCAAGCCCAGAGCTGAAGTTCGCAGGGTGGTTGCTGAAGATCCCCAGGTAGTTCCGCATAGCTTATGGAGGATGTTGTTTCGAGTCCTCAGCTTTTGAGCTAAGTTAAGAAGGTGTTATTTGAAGCATAGTGTACGATCCAGGATGACACCAAGATATTTTGGGTTCCAATTGTGATGAAGAATTCTGCCTCTGAAACTTACTTCCAGTTTTACGTTCGCCAACTGGTTATTTAGATGGAAGCAACACACTTCTGTTTTACTCACACTGGGTTGGAGTATCCAGATTTTGAAGTAACTGCCTAATGCAGACAGGTCATTGGCTAAAATCTCTTCTGTTGTCTTCATTTCCTGGTGTTTGACGGCTAGAGCCAGGTCATCGGCATAGCAGTATTTTCTGGACGAAGTGTCAGGTAGATCAGATAGATATGAGTTGAACAGTAAGAGTGAGAGAACTGATCCTTGAGGCAATCCGTTGTACAGCTTCCTCTCCTTACTTATGTTGCTTCCAGTGATTACCTGGAACATCCGATCACTTAGCATGCTGTTAATCAGTCGAGCCATTGTTCTGCAGGGTATGATGCAGAGAAATTTGTAGATAAGGCCTTCCCTCCACACAGTGTTGAAGGCGGCAGTTAGATCAACAAATGCCACAGATGTTTTCTGCTTCATTTGGTATCCTGACTCTATGAAGGATGTGAGAGACAATACTTGGTCGCAGCAGCTACGCCCTGGTCTGAAGCCTGCCTGATCAAGTGGAACGTTTTCTAAGATAGAGCTACTTATTCTGTTATATATTAGCCTTTCAAAAAGGTTGTAGCAGCAGCTGAGTAGGGAAATTGGGCGATAGTTTTCTACCTTGTTGCTGGGTTTCCCAGGTTTCAGAACAGTTCTTTGTCACTCTGCAAAACAGGAAGGGATGATGGAGGACCTTGAAGAATGGTCTCCCTCAAGGTAATGTATTGGCACCCTTGCTGTACAACATCTATACTAACGACCAACCAATCAACCCTCATTATTTATGCTGATGACACAGCAACTGCAGCTCATGGCAAAACCTTTGAGGGAGTGGAAACGAAGCTGACAGTAGCCCTGAATGATCCCAGCAAGTATGATGATGATAACCACCTGAAGCCAAATCCCAGAAAGACGCAACCCTACGACTTTAATATGAGAAAATGGGAAGCCAGGATGAGTTAAGTATTACATGGAGTCGACAACAAATATGCCACTACGATACTCCAAAGAACTTGGGAGTAAAGTTGGACTGTAGTCTCACACTCAAAGATCTTTGCCAAGAAACAAGGCTTAAAGTATCTGCTTGGAACAATGTCATACGTAAACTTACTGGCCAATGTGCTCAGTACATCCACCTTGGCACTATGTTTCTCTGCAGCAGAATATGCAGCACCAGTTTGGCATAACTCCACACATGCTAAACTGGTGGACCTGGCATTAAATGAGACTGGACAGTGTGACTAGTTGCCTGCGACCAACTCCTGTCACCAAAATCTATCAAGTTATGGGTATAGCGCCACCTGACATCCACAGAACAACAATCACAGAAACTGAGAAAAATAAGCAGGAAACTGACCCCAGGCAACCCCTGTTCGGACAAGAAGCACAAAGACCTAGGCTTAGGTCAAGAAGGAGCTTCATGCACATGACATCAGTAATTCCGTCAGCACCTGGAACTCACTGAACAGAGCTATGGCAAGATTCATTAACCAAAAGGGAAAGGACGAACATCGAACAGGAACCTGCCATGGGCTTTCATTTGCCATATGCAACCTGGAAGGCTCTAAACCAACTGAGGACAGGAGTGTCAAGATGCAAGGTAAACCTCAAGAAATAGGGTTACACCACTGAGAAGAAATTCTGTGAGGGTGGCGACCTACAGGGCACACAATATCTCCTGGTTTGTAGAAACCTGCCTGATCCTTGCACTGCAGAAGATCTTTAAGCCACAAGTGATAAGGCCATCACCCTGCAGTCCATTTAATAGAAAACCACATGTGTCTTCATGTATTATGTTATTACTTTCAGTATCTTGTATTTCTGTAGTGCGCTTTTATTTATCATGTTGCATATTAATTAGTTAGTATATCTAAGTCCTGGATATGTAAAATAAAATAAATAAACTGAAGAGCTAATGGCTGCCAGAGAAACAATACTCATCTATAGAGCTACAATAACACTGAGGCCTTATCAGAGAAACGTTTAGAAAATGGCTTTCCTGATGTCTTCTGTTCTCAAAATGTCTCAAATTTAGTACTTGATTCGAAGACAGTCATTTTGACAATTAAATAGCACACGAATGCAACTTTTTATGTGCAAAATGGCTTGGCCTCGAAGAGGTGAACTGTCTGACACTTTGTTTACATAAGTTGCAGCAGCTATTCATGAAATATTTAGATTTTCCCCTCAAATCACAATTAAGTTTTTCTCAATTACTCACATTTCTTTCAAGCAATCACAACCTTTGCAAAATTATACCTCACACTGGTCTATTTGATATATCATTTGTCCATTTCCCACACTGTGTGCTGTGATCAAAAATTGAACAAAAAGTTTCCCTAAAATAAGTAATTAAATTTTTCTTAATTAGCTTGAGGAAGTTCAAGCAATTAAACTCTTGTAAGAATGCACAGTCTCACAGTGGTAAAATTGAATAAAAAGTTCTTGGTTTCCAGGCACATCAAGTGCATGAGCTTTTGGCCAATCACTCCTTGGTCATTGTCAAGTGGTATGGCTGCCGGTGGGCTTCCGGTAGGCCTGTTAATACATTAGCTGCCAGCTGTGGTGTCACTGGTGCCTGCAGCATTGCTGTACATGGGCATATGTTGACTCGGCATTCGATGCAGCCGCTTCAACTGCACAACCACTGGATCCCATGCTATGCTGAGCTGCAGGCCACTGTCTCTGTTTAAGAAGTAATTTGTGATTTTTATTTCAATGGCTTCTTTAATTATATAATCTAAGAAGCCATTTATGCAAGCCATGATGGATGTCTTGTGAAATTTCAACCAATGTCCATTTTCTACAGCACACTCAGCTAAAGCAAATTTCTTGGAGCAGTGTAGGCAATAAAACCTCTCATGCTCCTTCCTGTGTTGCTCCACAGCATGTACTGTTTGTCCGAAGTAAGGCTGGTCACATTCACAAAGTATCTTGTAGACCCCAGGTGTTCTGAGATCTGCTGCATGTTTAACTGGTCCCAGTAATTGATGGATTTTTGTTGGAGGCCTGAAGATTGATTTCATCTTTTATCGTTTCAGCAAGCGGTTTATCTTGCCTGACACGGAACCACAGAATGGTAAGAAAGGAAGTTTATTTTCTGGTCTTGTTGTGAGTCTTGCATGAAATCATTCATTTATTTGATGGGCATTACAGCCATTACTGAAGGCCTCAATTAGGTGACTCAGCTCATGGGACAGGTTATCAGCATGGCATGGGATCCAACTATCATGCAGTTGAAGTGGGCACATTGAATGCTGAGTCAGCGTAAGCCTGTATATGGTGATGCTGTGAGCGCAAGTGATGTCACAGCCAGCAGCTAGTGTATATAAGTGGCATACCAGCAGCCCATTGGCAGTCATACCATGTGACAATGGCCATGGAGTGCTTGGCTGAAAGCCTGAGTAATTTTAATCACTTTGTGTGTCTGGAAACCCGAGAACTTTTTGTTCAATTAAACCCTTGCTTGAAAAACTGGTATTTAGCCATTTCTGATTCTTCAGTAGACAAAGTGAGTCATGTTTTCATTACACTCAAACATTTGACCAATAATAATGCAGATTATAAATTTTATATATGTAATTTCAAGTTAAATGTCAGGAGTAAAGTACTGATTCCAATTTGTCTCTCTTGCATTTCATGAATTACACGAGGTACAATGCTAGTATCCGTGTCATTTGACTGCTATGAATTAAACCCAATGGTGACTTCAGTTGTTTGTGACATTGAGACACAGATGGTGTGTGGGAATGACTGCGTTCAAAACTGTGTGTGCATGATGGGCCAACTGCGCTGTGGCATTCAGACAGAGATGTATCTATGTATCTACATTTCTCTTATTTAAAGAATCTAAAAGTCATCTAACAAGGGGAAGTCGCGATGTTGGGATCACAGATTTACTTCAAACTTTGTACAACTTTAGTACACCATAAAAACAACATAATACACAAGCAGTAAGGTGCATTACTCTGGCAATTCTGAGAAAATCGCAAGAAAAGTTTTACGCGTCTGTTATGGCAGTTATGTATCTGTGCGTAGGTGCTGGACATTAGAGTTCTCAGTGGTTAAGTGGCTAGCTTTCGCGCTTCGTAAGACTCAAGTGTCTGAGGTGATGGTTTGACTCCTGCTCAAACCTTTATTTTTGCACTACAAGGGTTAATTCTGTGATATTCAAAAAATTTGCACCTACACTATTCATTCTTGCTACATTAGCAACTTCTGACTGCTTCACAGGTTGACTGCCAAATGGGGCCTGCCTCTGTGTCTGTAGCTCAAAGCATTGAGTTGCAAAGCAGTTCTGGGTACCTTACCAGATTGCATGTATACGGGATTTTGAAAACCATGATAGGCATACATTTTCAGGAAAATTCTACGTGTCTCTTCATTTACTTGTTAATAGTTAGAAAATATTTGTTCTAGTAATCAAATTTAATTAAAAATAGTAAGTAATCAAATAACATGAAATTCACTAAAACTTCATGCAAATACACATGGTTTTTTAAAATTATATTACCACTAAAATGTCATATAAATTAAATAATATGACCAGTGGAGAAAAGAAATACAGATTAAAAATTAAGTAGGAGCAGGAGTTGAACCATCGCATCATACACATTCATCTTATCTAGCTCAAACGCTAAGCAGCTGGCATATACCTCTTACATAATAGAACTTGTAAAACTTCTCTTGGGATTCTCTCAGAATTGCCAGAGTAGTGCACCTTATTACTTGCATGTTATGTTGTTGTAATAGACTACAAAAGGTGTCCGAATTTTGTAGTAAATCTGTGATCCCAACATTGTGGCCTCTGCCTGTAAGAAATTAGGTATCTAAGCACAAGAAGAAACACCATCTCTCTCATGATTGCTCCCAATGCTAACCCATGTTATTTCATAACTCATTAACACTGTATAAGTGTAGTGTATTGCAAAAAATTAAGTATTGCTTAAGGATTTGAGAGCTACATGATGCTTTTCTGCATAATTAGTTATGTGACTGTTTAATGAAGTTATATGTTTTGTGTATTAGGAATTATTTAATGTAACTTGGCGGAGACGTTTTATTTGAGGTCCAGTTAAATTTTTATTTGAGATAGTGAGATGAAAGTATAAGTGTAATTTAGTGTCCTTTACGTGTGATATTTTTACTCTTTTTTTCTCAAGTGGTGTTGCTATCCTTATATTTTATACACCAGAATTGTCAACTGTGTATCTACTTAAGTTTGAAGTTAATTTTGAGAGCAAGAAATATGTTTAGGAAGAAGAAATCTGTATTTCTGAGTTACAATAACAAACATTAAACAAGAGAGTTAAAGTACTAATCTGTAAGGAAATCTTTATTCTCAAGGACAGTACAAGTGTCTTAGTCACTGACATGCAAGTCACCAAGTGGTGTCAAATAAAAGGACTTGCACCTGGCAGCCGAAAACCCCAAATGGAGTCTCCCAAATAATGTCATATGATTATTTCATTCCATTGATGTAACAAAAAACGTTTATCATATATCCGGAAGTCTGTGCTGCCTTCTCACATTTTTTAGTGTCACTTAAGTTTCTTTGTGTGCTGTTGCTTCCGAATAGATGTTGTTCAAAGCACAACAAATTTAAAGTAAATTTACGCAGAAAATCAGAGGAAGAGTAACCTCCCACAAATATCTTAATACTGTGGATCAGTATTGCATTTTGAAATTATCACAATTAATATTATGCCATTTTCATTGTCTACTACACAGACTGGATCGATTCGCAGTTTATGGCCTTATTCTTTTGTTATTTTTATTGTTTTGTAGTAGCAAAGTTTACTCATATGAAGTTCCGATACCACAATTCCAATTACAAGCTGGAGCAGGCCTTTTAAGTGTTAGACAACTAGTGTCAAACAAACCCCTCTTTGAATCAGAATGTGCACACCACAATGAAACCAAAGTCAGTGACAAAATTTTGTCGTGCCTGTCTGCTCCTCATTGGATTGAGAGATGCCGTTAAGAATAAACTGGTTCTGGTTGCAACAGACTATGATGTTGACAAGAGTAACTGAAAGTCGGTGCAATAATTTCCATGTGATAACTAATGAGTAAGCATTTGATGACACCTATTCTACTCCATGGTCAGAAGAGCTATTACTGAAACATGTGTACACCAAGTATTTTTACAACATCTACTGGACACCTATCAATGAATATCTTTAGACAGCTCATGGTTATTAATTCTCCTTTTGTCCATTAACAATGTGAGTGATTGCACTTTGATGGTTTGATGTGGTTAGCACCTGGCTATTCTTCAGCACATGATGAACAATTTATGGTAGATGTGCAAATTAGTATGGTAACATATTCTCCCCACACCCAACTGTTTCCAACCCCTCCCCACCCCATCCCATCATTTCCTCCCAATTCACGTCCCATCATCTTCATTGTGTGCTGCTCTCTGCCAGTGTACTCACCGGTCTTCCTCCGTTCTCTGCTCCTCTCCTTTCCTCTCCCCTTTTTCAACTCTCCCCCCATCCCCTCAACCTCCTGACGCTGTGCCTAGTAGCCTTGTCCTCTCACCTGTGGTCACCGTATGCTGCACCAGGCAGCATTGATTCCTCTTTCCCCAACAGTACCCTGCAATCCTTTCCCCTTGCCCACCCCACTCCGGATTTTACTCCTGTTCAACATGTTTTAGTTGCATTCTGGCCAGAGATAGCAGATGCGTGTGTGAGATCTGCTTGCTTGGGTGAATGTGTGTGTGTTTTATACTTTTCTGAAGAAAGCTTTGGCTGAAAGTTTAGTGTGTAACAGGCTTTTTGTTGTACATGTCTGCAACACAACATGTCATCTTTACAGTGAGTAGCAATCTATCCTTTTCAAAATTGTTGATATTCGAACGTAAACATTCCACTGTTTAATTACCTGGATGACATTATCACAATGTGCTCAATACAACAGTTTCATTTGGAAAATTTGAACCTCTTGTTCAAGAATTGATAAGATCATGGTTTGCAGTACAGTTTGCACAAACACTAGCTTCTAAACAAGAACCTGGAGTACTTTAGTAATGTTTTCAGTACCATTGGTAACAGTTTCAATGAACATCACATACTGGCAATCAACAAATTATGAACACCATGCAACTTTAAATTATTGTAGTTGTTCCAGGGCAAAAATAATTATGTTAAGATCAGTCAAAAAGTTACTTAATTAACTTCGTACAAAATATAATTCCATTTAGGGCAAATGCTTATACTACACCTCAGCAACAGCTATGTTTTTTCCCCTCTCCTTCTCTCTTTCCCAGTCTGTAAAGTCATTGCCCCTTAAGTCCGCTTCACAAATAATAGTGTTCCATGCAGGTTGAGGCACGAATGGGGATTGCAGCACTGCTGGTTCCAAGCAATAGTCGCAATATGTGTATGGAGGGGCTTTGTGCTTAAAGAAAGCACGAATCCCGCAATTTATGTCTCTCATTCGCTTCTGCAGAATCTGTCACTTACCACCACCATCATCAGCCATGAAAACACACAACATAAGCAATAAAAAATTCAAGAAATAACTTGCTGCAATCCTGTTAAATGCTTGCACTGGCTATGATGTTCACAGCAGAGTGCTTAGAACACTACTGAACACTCACTGGCTTTCAGACAATGTGAAGTCAGGTGCAGAGAACGAACCTAAACGCTACAGCCATCAGTCAGTCATAATTCCAGTTATGTACCGGAGGGGGGCGGGGGGGGGGGGGGGGCATTGGAACTGGCAACTGATAGTAGGATGTCAGTTCTGCCACAACTCATGTTCCCTTTGTTTGTAACTGTCAATGAAAAGCCTTCGGCCCATCCAACTTAGTCTGTGACTAAGCACATACTGTTGCCATACATGTTGCATCATAAGAAGCAACGAAAACCTGACAGACACCTGCCATCGACAAAGTTTGTGTGGCAACACTTGCTGCTACCGATTATTCACTTATGCATTCACTGTATAGAAGTGCTGTTTCTTTGCAAATAGCTGCAATTTTCTTGCTGCTGCTGTTATTCTTGTTTGCAAGTCACGATGACTAAGTTAAGAGACACATGCAGCCAAACAACAAAAGTCATATCCAAGCAGTGACAAAGATAATACCAGAAGGAACAGAATCTTGTCAATACTGCAGGCTGCAACACCAAAGTTATGTGGTATTCTACTTCAAACAGTATGGCGAATGTTTGTAGAAGCACGCAGAATAGAGAACAAGACAACTAAACAATGAAAAATTACATGAAATGTTATGTTTCTTGTTACTTTTCTTCCCCAAAGCTGAAAACATAGTTCCCTCTCCTCATTCCTGTCATCTTCCCCAACCCTCTCCCCTCCCAACAATTTACTAATACAAGGCAGAGTACCACCAGGCGTGCAGTACCTGTGCTGGTGTATTTGTCAGTGTTAGTTATGGGGAGCAGAAGACCGGGATTTTCTACTTTGCAACGAAGTTAAAACGTACAGTGGAGCGAATGGATGCTTAAATACTCGCATAATCAAAACTGTTATATCTTTATAACCTAACATAATTTGCACTAAATGCTCAGTTGTGATTTCATTTAAGAGTTCTTCAAAACCAGATGCAAGCGGCCCTTATGAAATCAATATTAGATTAGTTTATGCCTTACGATCCGTTGGCAAGGGCATGGCTGCAGGGAGAACATTTGTTCAGTGATGAACTTACATCAACCACCAAATAAATTTGAAAAACCGACTGCAATATTAGAGAAAGCAGTATGTGAGGTCAGTGAGGAAAGCACGAAACTGGCTGCTAGGGAAGCAGTGGAAGAAAATGATGGATGTTCAGATATTGCAGTTGCACTTGATGGAAGTTGGCATAAATGAGGACATGCTTCTCTGAATGGAGTAGTGACTGCCACAAGTGTAGACACCGGTGAAGTGTTAGATGTGGAGATAACGTCTAAATATTGCAAATGTTGTAAAGTCAATGAACATAAAGAACACAACTGTGTGGCTAATTTTAGAGGAACAAGTGGTGGTATGGAAGTTCATGAAGTACAACAAATATTTCATCACTCCGTAGAAACAAGAGGCGTATGGTACACCAAATATTTCAGCGATGGTGACAGTAAGGCGTACAACAATGTGGTGAACTCAAAGCCATATGGAGACACCATTACTAGCAAAATAGAATGTGGAGGCCATGTTCAAAAAGGTTTGGGAACAAGGCTAAGAGAACTAACTGTTGGTATGAGCAAAAACAAGTAGAAGACAGAAAACTGTTGAGCAGACAGGTTCGGTTAACTAAAACAGAAATAGAAAACGTGCAGGTATACTATGGGCAGGCAATTAGGAGAAATAAAGAAAATCTGGAGGCAATGAAGAGAGACGTTTGGGCCATATTCTTCCATAAGTCCTCTACTGATGATAAGCCATGTCATGGATTGTGTCCATCAGGAGAAAATTCGTGGTGCAAATACAATAGGGCTCAGGCAACTGGAGAATCTTATTCTCACCAGCATTCTCTTCTTGCTGCTGTTATTACAGCAATTAAATCTATTTTCAGAGACTTGGCTCATCCTAACCTTCTAAGGAAATGTATGCATGGGCAGACACAGAACCCAAATGAATGTTTCTACAGCATAATTTGGAAGCACCTTCCTAAAACTGTATTTGTAGGCATGAATACAATGAAACTATGAGTTCATGATGCTGTTATTAAATTCAATTGCGCAAATATTGGAAAGTGTTGGGTACTGAAAAATCTGGGAATTAATCCTGGTGAAAATATGATCACTGGGCTGCAACATTGCAATAAAATGAGGATAGCCGATGCAAACAGGTTTGCATCTAATATGGCCAAGAAAGCAAGACAAATATCCAGATAGGTGAAAAAGAAGCTGGAATATCTGCTAGAGGCCAAAGAAGGGCCATCATATGCAGCAGGACTGTTTTAATTAACTGTAAGTAACAAATTTCAAAAGTGTTTTCTTTAAAGTCAATTTCCCACAAACTAAAATTTTCAGTACATATGCCCCATTATAGATAAATGAATGAAATTTTCAGAGACTCTGCATAACATAAAAAGCCACCTCTGGTACTACATTCATTAATATTCCTTTCACAAAAAAATACTTTCCGCAGAAAAAACTTAATATTTTTTGTTAAAAAATTAGAAAAAGTATTTCTTGAAAACTATAAAATGGATAAATTAGATTTTAATACAGTTGACTATTAGCATCATGTAATATACAGTAAAAATATTAAGGTTGTGCATCAAATAGTTTTTTCAGAAAGGGGTCAAATACTTGCCTCAATTAACATAGGTTAGATAGGCAGGGTGTGGTCCCCCTTAAAAAATGGTTGTTAGCTACTTGTATATTGTTGGTTAAAATGGTCTCATTCTCTTTAATAGTAACACTACCTAACCCAGTGGTTTCTTTTCCTGTCTCTCTTCTAACAAGATTCCATACTGATTTGATTTAATTGCTGGAGCTGTTAATTTCATCCCTAACATACATATTTCTTGATATTCTGGCAACTTTTCTCAGTATGTTAACAGTAATTTTTGTAGTGTAATGGGTATAGTAAAAAAGGAACACAACTTTAAAGTTGTTAATTAGCCATCCTAATAATGTTGCTACCTAACTGCATGTTTTTTCCGTACAATGTGTACTATGCATAGTTTCCATGTGTTAAAGTTTTTTAAGTCTGAAACTCTACGATTCAACACCATTTCTAGTAAGTAATCACAGAATTGTTAGTAAAATATCACAACAATCATCATATGAAGAATTAGGTTAATTTTTCATGTTTATCTTCTGTGATTCTACGACACTGCAATGCCATGGACTGCATAATTTTGTGACAACCAGCAGTCTGAAAAAAATTCACAGTTTTTCAAAGCATGCCACAGCTGTCTAAACTGTACTTGTTTTTGTGGTGTTTGCTTTATAATGACTTATTGAGTGATTGTCTATCTCACAGTTCTTGTGTAATAATACTGCTGCCTCTGGAGATACAAAAGTATGGGTAGTAGCTTTCTCTTATTTTATCATAAAACTGCACCCTAACTCACTTAATACTCAAAAGTGTATCACTATGCTGGTATCATAGCCATGTAGAGAGATGTAGTGATACATGGAAAGAAAAAAAAAATACTGTTGGAGTCCCATTTGCAACTTTAAAATTATCATCTAAAAGGATCAATAAGAAAAGAAAGCCATGTGCAATATTGCTCAACACCCAACAGTGAATGAAATTGGAGACAGATTAAGGAATATTAGTCAGATGTATGTCTACTTTTATTTAAAAATATAATTATTTGGAAACCTTTTCTTTTTCATAAATGCACATTTACTAGATAAAATGAAGCCTTGAAAGAAATTTCTTAAGACTGCTGGCTAGTCGGACAAAACATTGCCTCACTGCATGTACAGTTTACATCTTGTCACCAGTACAGCACACATTTGCAGTTAGTAACAAGGTTGAAGATAGATTTTGAAACAACAAATGAAATGTACTTAGGAAAAAAAATATCAGTTCAATTTAATGTACAGGCAGGCACGATTCCATTTTTGATCACTGGTCCACATGCACTTTTAAATACAGTAATAAAGTTTCTGTGTATTTAACACTATTTCACAAAAGGAAGAATAGAAATGGCCTTTGATAACTTTCATTCATTCAATGATAAGCAATTATGGAAGGAACAAAATCTACTTCTCCTTTTATTTACTGAAATACTCAATTTTTGCTCACTTTCAAATCAACAATAAGATATGCAGTCTTCAGAAGAATAAACAAAAATAACTGAAGCAAAGAACGTTACACTACTAGTCAAAATATGATTTATTAAATATTACGATGAACTTCCAACACAAACACAGGCAATTTTGACTTTGGAACTCAAATTTAGGTCTAATATGTGAACATTACCTCAGTCAGCATGAGAATATAATCAAAGTCCCATGAAACCTGAGGCTTCAAGAGAAATTGTGTTAAACATGAAAGGACTGGTGACTGCCTAAGATACTGATGTCTGTTACTGAGCTTAATGTGATCTTGAATGCGAAGGTCAGCAATGCTGTGGTAGGGAAAGAATTGAGATGTCCCAGAGAATCAGGAATTTTCAATTCACTTTAGGCTCAGACAATAAAGATATAATCTATGGACCAAAACCAAATCAGAAGCTGTCAGTCCTTCATTAACAATCATGACTAATTTAGTAACCAATATCAATGTTCATACAGGAGGGAGTCACTCTGACTTGCACAGTGGTACGTCCAGTTAGTAAATTCAGCCTGCAAAGATTAATTAATCATTAGTCAAAATAATATTGGTTAGAGTGGCACATCTGGACAGGTGGGTACAAAAAGATAGAAAAAAAGCCAAAAAATAAAAATGATAATGTAAATTATCTAGCCTTTTGCATTAAAAGTGTTTCCAATTACTGTACTTCATCATTTTCTAATTATGTACACACTGCATCTGCCAATGATGAAATGTGCTGTTAAATTTTAAAATATTTAACACTATCTAGTGTGTCCTAGGAACTAGTTATTATGTGACAAAATAAAACACAGTAACAATAGCTGAGTGACTGCAGTAAGCTTGTGCAGTTTGATGGAATATAAAACTGAATCATTTTTGTTCAATGCACCTGTGAAGTTCTACATAACTATCAACATTTAAAAATATTTTATTAACATTACACATTATTCTCACCATTGAAGTCATAAACGTATATCATTTCAGCACGATGAAATGATTCACCACCTATTATGTACAACGAATCTCTCCAAACAACTGCTCCATGCGAGGCAGAACCCACAGGGACAAAATCTTTCGGTTGTACTACTTCCCAGTAGCCTGTTGCTTCCCACTGACTGCAGTCATCACCTAGAACAAATTAAAACTATGTTCAAATGTAGCATGTTTGTTCTGAATGTCCAAAGAGCAAGACAAAAAAGATTAGAGCACTGACAGTACTTTTACTTTATGTATGTAATGAATTATTTTGTGAAACATTCTCAACATGAGAGGTGATTAAAAAGAACTATTTGAAGACGGCATGCATCATTGTGAAAGACTTTCAATGTAATAAATATGGTAGTGGATAACTTTACGTCATGGCTTACTGAAAACAAATTGATATTTAAACTGAGCAAATAAAAATGCATGTAGTTTTAAATGGATCTCTTTTAGAAACGAAATTTTATTTTCACGTGGTCGTAAAATACTCAGGGAAGTCTAACTATACAAATCAGTAAAGCTTCCTTGGAAGTCTCACATTTAGTTTATTGATGTACACTGCCTCTGACACTGAAAAGCTATAACTTCTTTAGTTTGTGTACTTTTACTTTCTTGCGCCCTCTGCTGTCATATTATGGGGCAACTCTTGCCATTCATAGAGAATATTATCACTACAGTACAGTGTGCAGTGACAGTTCACAAACTACGTGCAAATCATCATCAAAGTGTGTAATTGTAACTTGCTGCACATATACTTCCACATGAATTAATAGTTAATAATGTGGACTTTGTAGTCAAAAAGAGCGCTATATGGAACAATGATTAACACTGCCCAACACTTATTTAACTGTTTTACAAAAAGGGGTGCATTATTCTGCAGGTGGAATTTGCACCTTACTACCCACTGATATTAAAGGAAAGTCTTAGCCCAGATTTCCAAATATAAATTGAAAAGCTTCCTTTAGGGACACCTTTATTTTTACTCCAGTTCAGTGGTGTAATTTAGAGCCTCATATTGTAACATATTATTTATTGTACTACTGTAAAATTATTTCTCTCATATTTTTAGTCTCTTTTCTGTTCTAAGCTTTCTTTTCATTTCTCTGTGAATTATGTAGTTAGCTTTTCAATGACCAAGTAACTCTGGCTCACTTAGTCCCATGGAACCTAATGAACTCAAATGAATAGAATTAAATTAGATTAAACATAAAAGTTATTTGAGTGACTTATTTATACTGGTGGAATACTACATTTATCAGAGGTAAATGATTATAGCCTATAGAGTTAAGAGTTGAGGCACAAGTACGAGCATGAAACAGATTACTTTTTATGAAATATGAAAGGGAATAAATTGTTTCAAAAACTTTTGTATGGTAAGTATTTTTGTGCATGTCATCATCAGAAGGGAATATCGTTTGTGAGCAACAAATAGTAATCTTCATAATAAACACGTTAAATTTGTACAAGATGATACCTGACCAGTTTAGTATGTTAATTATGTGAGTGTCTGCTCTAATCCTTAGCTAAAAGTTAAACCAGGTTGTTGTTATTCTATAATGACTGGTTCGTGTTTGGAAAACATATCAGCAAAGGTTATTGATTATTATGTACAACTATATATTCATTTTAAAGCAGGATACATTCAAATTCTAGGGTAAAGGTATCTGAATAGTACTGAGAAGATTTTGCTAAAAACAAAATTGGGTGAACTACATTTAGGGCTTTGATTAACACATTATTATTATGTAGTATTCTGCCTAGTGGCAGGTCTGTGTCTTTGTATGAAGAATTTCTGATGACAATTTTCCCTGCCTTCAGCTTCTTCCTTCAGTCTGCTGTATCTCTTTCCATCTTTCGTGTCATCCAAAAGTTGAATTCTTCTTCTTCCTTGTCCTACCGTTCCTCTAATTTTCCCTTCAATGACTTCATGTTTAAGTATGTGTCAATACAGTTTGCCTTCCTCTGAAGAATTGTATTCATCTTATCTGACAATTTGTACTTAAGATTGCATCCCATCAATTCTGTGAGCAAAAATGATTCATTGTGTCCTGTTACAGAGAGGACACAAACCACTCACTCATTACACATTCCTTTTGTACCATACTGAAGCAGCTCTTGCTGAAATAATACACAATGGAGAAAATCAGAAGCATTTGTACGGACCAGGACTGTTCCTGTAGTAAGACCTTTTATTGAATTACATTAACATGGATACAAAGGTCTGCAGCAACAAGAACATAATTTCAGAAACTGAATTGATATGGACTTCGTAAATAGTGACACTCAAAGAATTTCAACACACAGTTAAACACAATGTACTCCACTTATTCTGACTTGGCTGACAATAAGAAAAGCGTAATACAAGTGCTTATTGCCTTTTAGTGTAGAGGACCAATTTTCATTCTCAAATATTTTGGGGAGCGACTGAATTACGACCACTCAAACAATGGAAACTCCAGGTAGGAATATCGATAATTTAGGAAAAGACAGATCGCTACTTACCATAAAGAAGACTCATCAAGTTGCAGGCAGGCACAATTAAGAGACTTACATAAAGCTTTCACCCACAGCCTTCATCAGTAAAAAGAGGCACACACCATTCACACACATAAGACCGCCAACTCCAGCATCTTCGGCCGCAATGCCGCTCGAGATGCTAGAGTTGACAGTTGTGTGTGCAACAGGTGGGCTTGCTTGTTGGTGTGAAGGGAGTGTGTGTCTCTCTTCTACTGATGAAGGCCGTGGCAGAAAGCTTTATGTAAGTGTCTTTTGATTGTGCCTGTCTACAACTTGATGTGTCCTCTTTATGGTAAGTAGCAATCTGTCTTTTCCTACATTGTTCAATGACTAATGTATTTTAGCAAATATACATAGAACCCATACAGGAGAATTGGCTTCTGCGAAATATTTTTGTTAATTTCCTTAGCTATGGGTGGAGTGAAAAATATTTAGTTTCAAAATCAAGGAAAATCTTACCACTCTATATATAAATTAAAGTGTGGAACTCTAACTAATATTTGTGAAATAGCTGTTACAATTTTCACACATTTTCATGAGGTTATTGTTGTCTCCATAATTAACCTGTTTTATCAAATCATCACTGCAATTATTGCCAAATATCTGGCTGATGACTTTTTGCATCACTTTCGAAAGGTCAACTATATTCAGTATTAACTGAGTTCATATCAGCAGTAATTAGTGTTTCACCTCCTGAAGGTAATTCAAGCCATCCTTTCTTTCTTTTGGTAATATTAAAAATTTTCCTCATTAAATTTTCTGTTTTATGACAGTAACTGCCCTTCTGGCTATTATTCTTTCTATTTTGCCTATTTGTTTATAAACCATTTTTTTGCCTGCCATCTGTTTCTTTGTAAGTGATGCCTTAATGATGCATCATAACTGTGTCTAGTGATCAAAAAATCTTTGTAACAACATTATTTTACTGTTGAAGCAAATTTGTCCTTAACCTTTAATCCTATTTGAGCAACAGTTCATTGTTACCTAATGCTCTTTTATTTCATGATTACCTTGTTCTGTTCGCCAGCCTTTTTACTTTGTTTGAAGATCATGTTTCCTTCCTTGCCTACTATTTTGATTTATTCATACACACACACACACACACACACACACACACACACACACACACACACACACACACTTTTTTCATTACCAACAATCTTATGTCCCTTAACCCTATACCCCAGTGCACCCTCACTATAGGGGCAAACTACAGTCCAACACATTTTTCCTTCAGCCCTACTTACATTCTTTGGCACTGCTCATGAATGCCTCACTTAGAAAGTTGTGATTCTGGCTGCAATCCATTTCTAACCCTTAACCATCACTCAATTCCACTTTAACAAATACACTGCATCTGCCAACAGTCACACCCAAAAGCTCCCATCTCTATTTCAACTCTTCTACCTTTCAGATCTTGAATGTGTGACCACACTCAATATAAAACCTACTAGAAGCCAATCATAAACTTTAAGAAAACATAATACATCTTAGCAGGAAGCTACACACCATGTTGGTAAAAAAACTGAAAAGTTTTGCACGTCTCCAGCATGCACTATCTACAACAATCCTTTCCCCTTCCACCTACCCATTTTATAGCCTACAAAAAGGTGATCAATCGCACAAATATGGTGAGAGATGTTGAGGAGTGTTGTGCAGTGCCAAACACATTAAGTCAAAGCAGGTTACTCTGCAATGTCAGTCTAAAATGGTGAATCTGAAGACTCTTGAAACTGCAATAGAGTTGTGTACGAACATGAAGTTTTGTCACACTGGAGCTAACAGTTGAAGTTGAAGATTTTTATAATACAACACCATATCTTGTAAATGGAGTAATTGCAACACAGTGGTGTAATGCTGATTCATGAGGCTTTAAACACACATAGCTACTTTTTTGATCTGTTATGGTCTTAAAAATATACAGGACACATGCTGTAAGCAGTAGTTCATGATGGAGTGTTAAACTCTGACTTGCATATAACACTACCCACGAGCTAGTCATTGTCTAATGGAATCAATATCAAACACCAATATTTAACACCTAGTCCCACACTGATGTTTGCCTTATTGTAGAATGGATTAAGTGCAAGAACATCACAAACTTTCGCAAATACTGAACAGTGTCCACACGCAGACAAGAAAAATAAAGAATAAAAAAATTACTGGATTTTTCCCAGACTTCCCAGTTAAAAATATACTTTTTGTTAGATGAAAATACACTATACCCTGGTACAAGTACATTGTTTTCTGTATTAAGTGAAAATACAATTTCCCTCACAGATGAACAACTTATCATTCCTTTGAATGATGAAGGTTTCGTACACTAGCACAGAACTTCCCAGAACTTTAGGAAACAAAATCCAGCAAAAAAACAATGTGTTTTGAAATGATGTTTGATGTGTGGCAACATTTACAGTTCATATTTTCGCATTATGAAAGTGTAAACAGGAATTCCACCAAATACAGCAAAGAAACTTCTGATTCTCTGAAATCGCGATTCTGATGTGCTTTTGTCCCACAATCACAGCTCGTCACAAGATCTCACCAACCAATGACAGCAGACATTCAGAGCATAGGACATATGAGATAGTCAGCCAATAGCAACGTCACTATTAGATAGTTCAAACACACAACAAACAGGAATAGTTAATGGCTTACATTAATATATACATACAGCATAGCTACAGGAAAGCTAAGTTTTCACATATAATATTGGCCATTAATACTTTTCTGCAGTTTTTTCTGAGGGTGTGGTTGGACAGGATCTTAAGAACATAGCTTAAATTGCAGCAGCTGAATATTTCTCACAAGCACAACCATAAATTATCTGCTGTATACTGAACATTTTGAGGGTTACATGGCTGAATATATGAAGTAAAATAAATATGAAAATCTAGCCTTGAAACTTGGTCTCTTTTAGCAATTGTTACCCTTTAAGATATACCAAACACAAATGTGCTAGTGAAATATTAAATAATGGCAATAAATGGCTTGTCTTCTTTGACTGAAATTTTTCTATCTGGCTGGTCCTCAGTGTTTAGTTTTGAATGAAGCTAATACTCCATGATTTAAGAAATAATTCATCTTGCATAAAAGGAAATTTACTTTGAAAGTAACACTTCTCGAACCATCATTCGCAATATTTTCCCGTGACATGCTACAAATGTGAAACAATGTGACAACACACTCATCAAAACGAGGCCCATGAGAAAGACATATTGAAAGCAGATTACTGTTATGAAGTATTGCATAATCTTTGACACATTTTGCTGCTGGCAAATGCTTGTGTGTGCACTGTGTTCTGTTGTTGTAAATTGTACATTTTCTTTGCAACTAAAGTTTTATTTTTATTCTCTTGTTTGTGTTTTACTGCTGCAGTATTATTCTTCATTATTGGGCTAAATTAAAATTCTTTGTTAGAGTTATCTGTTCTAATCAATCAACATTACAAAAATTTAACTGAAAATTAAAATTAGGAAAAATTCCCAGGTCTTTCCCTGATTTCTCCCAGATGAGAAAATTCCTGGGTTTTTCACAGATTTCCCATTGTCCTGGGACATATACACCTAAGTACAGATCTAGTTACAGAGACTGTTTACACAAATCACTTCTAAAGGGTCAATGAATTACTTTAATCATGATCAACTACAATACACACTCTCATACAAATGCAAGGCAAAAATTTTAAGGGCTGGAGAATGAACAGCATTTATATCAATTAAATTTTTTTATGTTGTTACATGTATTGCAGTAATGTACATCTAGTTTTAATGAGGCCACACTCCTCTTTGAGATGATCCTTGTGATGAACACCCCAAAATTAAAACCACAAACAGAATCATAAAGGATGCATACAATATGATATTTTAAGATTGACAGTTAAAGGTTGTACTTAGTAATTCAATCAATATAGCCAGGGACGGACCAAGATGTCATTTTACTGGCAGAACAGTTGGAAGATGCAACAGATCTACTAAAGATACTGCCTACATTACTCTTGTCCATTGTCTTTTGGAGTACTGCTACATTGTGTGTGAGGGGACTTAATTCTGTCTGGCGAGAAATCACATATGGGGTTCCCCAAAGCCCAATCTTAGGTCCACTATTGTTCCTCATATATGTAAATGATCTTCCGCCTAATATACAACAAACAGAATTAGTTCTTTTTGCATATGACTACTGTAATCAATCCACGCATACACAGATAAACAGAAGAAATGGTAAACCTAGTTCTTAAGTATCATTGTCTGGTTTTCTGTGAATGGTCCCACCCTCAATTTTAAAAAGACACATTATATTCAGTTCTGCACAGGCACTACACCAACGATAAGTGTAACACATGGTGTGGAAATAATGGATAGGTTGAAAACTTCAAAATTCTTAGATGTCCGTATAGATGAGAATTTAGATTGGAAAAAGCACATTTTGGAGCTGCAAAAACAACTTAGTTCTGCCACATTTGCTCTTAGAATCATTGAAAATTTTGGGAAGAGATAAAGCAATCAGCTGATATATTTTACCTTTTTACATTCAATAATGTCATATGGAATTATGTTCTTAGGTAATGCCTCTTAAAAAAAAATAAATAAATAAATAAACAAATACATAAATAAAAGTCTTTGTTGCCCAAAAACATGCTGTAAGAATAATATGTGGTGCTCATCCATGATCATCTTGTAGACATCTGTTTACGGAGTTGGGCATTGTGTCTACTGCTTCATAGTATTTATTCCCTCACATAGTTTTCTGTTAATAAACTGCTATAGTTCAAAAGAGACAATGATATAAATACCAGAGGAAAAAATGACATCATTACTTCACATTAAGATTGTCTTTAGCGCATAACGGACTACACAATGCTGCAACTAAAGTTTTTGATCACTTACCCAATGATATAAAACGTCTGATAAACAGCAAAGTAAAATTTGAAAACAAGATGAGAAAGTTTCTCCTTGACAACTCTTCCTATTCTGTAGAATAATTTCTATTATTGTGAACTGTAAAAAGTGGTGGGTAGGTATTACTAACTCACATCTGTATATCTTTTTTCTCATATAATAATAATAATAATAATAAAACGTCAGCTGCGAAACAAATCTCTTGGCAATAATTGGAGCATTTGAAAAAGAATTCAACTGGTTTTGTGTATTGATATGTTAGAGTGAAGGAGGCACTGTTCCAACACCAAATCATAAATAAAACAGCAATCACAGCGGTTGGTGTACGCAGCCTTGCTCAGCAATAAGGAAGTCGATATTGCATGACAGAGGAATTGTGTTTTCTAGGATGGTAGAAGGTTACCTTCTTAGGGGTAAAACAATAACAGTGCATACTATTCAAGTCTACTGGATCCACAACTAGATGAGTAAGTAATTGAGAAGATGCCTGGGATATGAAAGGAGAAAAACATAATCTTTCATCAATATAATTAAAAGTACTTTGGCCATCAATAAACTGAAGGATATTGAACTACAATTGTGGGAAAATCCCCTCTATTCACCACATTTGGCATGTTTTGCCATTCATTTATTCCCACATTTACAAAAATTCTGACCGGGAAATCTTGTGTGTACAATTATGACGTTACAACAGCTATAGATGTGTATTTTGCAGGTGATCTAGAACCTGCACGTCAAGGGTGGAATCAGTCCAATGGAAGAAAACTTTATTTAAACTGCACCAACCAAAAACACAATTACCTTAAAAAAGATGTGTTGTGAATTAGAATGTCATCCACTGCTAGACAAAGAAATTTTCAGGTTTCTCTCACATATAGGGTGTGCATGAAGGTGTACAGCATTTAGTTCCCTATCGAACAGACAATATTTGCAACCCTGCAACCATTACAGAGAAGCAGAACATCACAAATGATGGCACGTAACAGCACACATCACAATTTTTTTATGAAGATTCTATGGCCCCATAATCTAAACATTTGCCAGTACCTCAAAACAACCACTGCCAATCTTTAAAGGGATATGGACTTCATGCACAGCATCTTCTGACATATTCATCCTCTGACCTTCAGTACTACATGACATATCATGACTAGGTGACGAAATGACACACAATGTGTATGCTGAAGAATGTCACAAATGTTCTGTAACATAAGATAGTCACAGTATGGTTTCAGATTTATGATACTGGGCAACACTACACAATTTAGCAGTGATTAACCATTTTTATGAAATGTGGATATTATGGTATCAGGCAAAGATTGTGGCGCCACACCAAAGTCAGCAATGCACACTAATACCACAGGCATTAGCATAGTCCTGCTGCAATCTGCAATAATGAATGGGAGAGACTGAAGAAGACATGCCCTCTTTCTCAGCACAGCAGTGCCCTCATACTGAAGTTAATACAGAGTCAAGCATGGAAGCACTCTGCTCCAGTTCGTGACCTCAGCAGAAGCAACACCAAATTGGTTAAATACCACAGGATTTACTTTACAAGTAAAATTAATATAGACAAAAGTTATTATGAGAAACAGAAAGTAGAACTAGGATTGCAACATAAATAGTGGTGAAAGAACAAGAGAAGAAGTGAAAACTAAACTACACAAGATGAAAAAAAGGCACACTTCGTGAGCTGATAACACAATGAAAGCATATGTTCTTCAGATAGAAGAGTTTACTTGCTACCAAAAATTTGCATGGAAGACCTACTGAAACTCTAAATAAATTGCAAGACAATGAATGTGGACTAACATAGAAGAAACTTGGACCATTTGAAATGTGGTACTACAAAGAGCATTGAAAATTGGTGTACTGCTAAAAGCACTACATAAGAGGCACTGGAAAGTGGAAGGAAGGAAGGAAGGATGGAAGGAACTCCCCTGCCAGAAAGAGTGACAGTGTGAAAAGTGCTGAGGCATCCTTGTATAGTTAGTCTGTGTCTGGAATAAGTATCAGATGGGTAAAAGTACAGTAGCTGAAGATGATTAGAACATATGTGTGTGTGTGTGTGTGTGTGTGTGTGAGAGAGAGAGAGAGAGAGAGAGAGAGAAATCTCTATCTTGTTTGGGGTGATGCCCCTATGGTGATTTTCAATTCCCCATTTGTAGTTATCTTTATCAAGTTACAGCAGATCACTCCTCGTGACAATAATTTCTATGTCTCTCTTTGTGAACAAGAATTATGGAACTAAACAAAATTACAAATGTATCTGTGTCAAGCAGCTGGTATGTCTACTGATACGAGAACAACCAGGGATCAACACAGTTACTTTAATTTTGCACTATATCTGAGCAGATAGTAAAATTATCACCTCTGCTGTTACAAAAGTGACATATAGTGCATCTTAATTTTAAGAAGTAGTAAACACATACACACACATCCAAAGTTTATGCAGTACAATATAAATTTTCAAGTTTGTACTCAGTTAATGGGACTAAATATGGTCTGTTACCCTTGAAGCCACGGTGACAGTCACAACGGTGAGACTCCATGTTGCACTCCCCATTGTCCCCGCAATTTCCTGGGCAAACTTCTATGTGGCATGCCTCACCCATATAGCTTGCATCACATGTACACACTCCATCTATACAAATACCGTGTCCTGAGCAATTCACTGCAGAAGATCTGCTAGGACAGGAGTTAAATCTGCAACAATTAAAATGGACACATTGAAATACAATCAATGAAACTTTCAGTTCCAGTCCCATAATCAGTGCAAATGAAGCTAGGAAACTGGAAGGACAAGACTGTCACAAGAACTTAGAACCAGAGACCAGTTCTCCAGTCAGTCAGATTTCTGTCAAATAGTCTTTCAACAACAATATGAAATCACCGGTTACTAACATACCAACTATAAGCTCATACACTTAAATTTTCCAAAATGACACGCCATCAGCATGAAATGAATAAAAGCAGTGCCTAAATCATTGGTATGATTTCACTGACAAGTGTGAGTACTGTCTTCAATAATTCATGCATTTGCAAGAAAAATCTGTTGGTGACTGGTTGTCTATGATGTACTAACTGTGGTGGTAAATTCCTTTGGAATAGACAAGGACAATAAGCATTAATTTCAAATTTGATTTGTTCATTGGAGCATTATTTTGTCAACCAGATTTGGAAAAATATGACAAAAAACTGTCATACTTAGTCTCATTCATACCACTATGAGGATGCGCTGAAAACTATATAAAAATAATAGAAAAACTCCATAAACATATGGGGAAAAATATCTATAGGATTTAAAAATAAAATTCAACTATTAGACAATCTAAGACAAAACATGCAAAATTATAATCACATCTCAACTCCCATGACATATAGTATGTATTATATTATTATGTATCCTCTATAGGACCACTGATGTTGACTGGTTGGTTGGCTTGTTTAAAAGGTGTGTGTGTGTGTGTGTGTGTGTGTGTGTGTGTGTGTGTGTGTGTGTGTGTGTGTGTGTGGCAGGGGGAGGGGAGGGGGGGGGGGGGACCAAACTATAAGGTCATTGGTCCATTGTTCCGAGTAAAAGGAAAGAAGAAAACAAAGACGACGTACGGCACAATAACAGGAGAAAGGAAGAACCAGAAGAATGACAGAACGACAACAAACACTACAATGGACAAAACAGGACAAGAAAACCACAGAGAGGCACAAGAAACAGGGAGAAGAGATTAAAAACAAGAAAGTAGATTACCATGGCTGGCTGACCATGAGAACAAAAAAGGAGAAGCCAACCACTCTGCAACACATTTAAACCTCCATCCTAAAAGTCTTGGCGTGGAGGACACTGAGGGACAAAAGACATGCGCTAAAACTCAGATCAAATGATAAAACCCAACCTCATGAATAAAAAATAAAACTAAAGCTGCTGGTGAGGCAGGTTGCCCAACCCTGAAGGCAGGGTGCTGCAAAAGTTACAAGTCCACCGTAAAGTGGCTAAAAGTGAGCAGTCCAGCAAGAGGTGGACGACTGTCATTTGGGAGCCACAGCGACATTGAGGTGGGCCCTCGCGACAGAGGAGATAACCATGTGTGAGCCATGTATGGCCAATGCAGAACCGACAAAGGACAACTGATTCCCTGCAAGAAGCCTGCAGGGAAGACTTCCTCACATTCGCAGTCTCCTTAACGACACACAGTCTGTTGTGCATACTGTTATGCCACTTTGTCTCCCAAAGCTGAAAAACCTTACGGCATAAGACAGAACACAGGTCAGTTTCAGAGTTACTGTATCTCCAGGAGCAATTTCCGCGTAGCCTGTTTGGCCAGACAGTCGGCAAGTTCGTTGTCTGGGATTCCAATGTGTCCTGGGATCCACACAAACACCACTGAGCGACTGGGCCGTTCCAGGGCAGAGACGGACTCCTGGATGTTTGCTGCCAAAGGATGGCCAGTGTAGCACAGGTCGATACCTCGTAAGCTGATCAGTGAGTCAGAACGGAGAAGAAACAACTCACCAGAAGAGGAACGGATGTACTGATATGCAGGAGATACGGCCACAAGCTCTGCAGTGAATACACTGCAACCAGCAGGCAAGGAATGTTGTTCAATATGGTCTCTGTGGACACAGGCGAAGCCAAAATTACCATCAGCTATCAAGCCGTCAGTGTAAACAACTTCAGAGCCCTGGAACACATCAAGAATCGAAAGGGAGTGACAGCGGAGAGCGGCAGGGTTAACAGAGTCCTTAGGGCCATGCAAAAGGTCCAGATGAAGCTTCGGCCAAGGTGTACACCATGGAGGTGTACGTGAGTGGACCTCAAGTAGAAGTGGTAAAGGGAAGGACTCCAGTTTGGAGAGAAGGGATTGCACGCAAACCGCAATCGTGACCCCTGACCTGGGCCGCCGATGCTGGAGATGAACTGCCTCGGGTCGGAAAAGGAGACGGTAATTCAGACGCTCAGGCGAACTACGTGTGCAACATAACTGGCGAGCAGTTGTGCACGTCGGATCCGCAATCGAGGGACTCTGGCTTCCACCAGGACACTGGTCACCAGACTTGTTCTAAAAGCTCCCGTCACTAGGCAGATGCCACAGTGGTGCACTGGGTTGAGTAAACGTAGCACTGAGGGCGCCACCGAGCCATAAACCGGACTCCCATAGTGAAGGCGGGATTGAACAAAGACTCTGTAGAGTTGCAGCAGTGTAGAGCGATCTGCACCCCAGTTGGTGTTGCTCACACAGTGAAAGGCATTGAAGTGTCGCCAGCACTTCCACTTAAGCTCACGAAGGTGAGGTAGCCAAGTCAATCAGGTGTCAAAAACCAGTCCTAAGAATTGGTATGTCTCTACTACAGTGAGTGGATCATCATTAAGGTAAAGTTCTGGTTCCGGATGAACGGTACAACACCGACAGAAGTGCAAGACACACGACTTTGCGACTAAAAACTGCAAGCCGTCGGCTAGAGCCCATGACTGCACCTTGTGAATGGCTCCCTGTAGGTGCTGTTCTAGAGAACGAGGAGCAATAAGAAATGCAGAAGTCATCCACATACAGAGTAGGGGAGACAAACGGCCCTACAGCTGCCGCTAGTCATTAATGGCCACTAAAAATAGAGATACAGTCAATATGGAGCCCTGCAGAATACCATTCTCCTGAGTAAGGGGAGGAACCATGGGAAGCATCGATCTGGACACTGAACGTATGGAGCAACAGAAAGTTTTGAACAAAAATCGGCAGTGGACCCTGGAGACGCCACTCATACAATGTGGCAAGGATATAAAGTCGCCAGGTCATGTTGCATGCTTTACGCAAGTCAAAAAAGACGGCAACCAGGTGTTGGCGTCTGGAAAAGGCTGCTTGGATGGCAGACTCTAAGGACATAAGATTATCATTGGTAGAGCGACCCTAGCGGAAGCCGCCCTGACATGGAGCCAGTAGGCCAGATGACTCCAGGACTCAACCCAACCGCCAACACACCATACGTTCCAGCAGCTTACGGAGAACATTGGTGAGGCTGATGGGCCAATAGTTACCCAACTCAAGTAAATTTTTACCGGGTTTTAGCACTGGAATGATGGTGTTCTCCAGCCATTGAGATGGAAAGATGCCACCGCACCAGATCTGGTTGAAGATGACAAGGAGATTTTGCTTGTAGTCAGACGAAAGATGTTTAATCATCTGACTGGATCCGATCCGGCCCAGGAGCTGTGTTGGGGCAATGTGCAAGGGCGCTGAGAAGCTCCCACTCTTGAAAGGGGGCGTTATAGGGTTCACTGTGGCATGTAGTGAACGAGAGGATTTTCCTTTCCATCCGCCATTTGAGGGAGCGAAAGGCTAGGTGATAGTTCTCCAATGTAGAGGCTGGAGCATACTGCTCAGCAAAGTGCTCAGCAATCGCGCCTGTGTCTGTAGAGAGCACACCACTGATGTTAACGACAGGGACACCTGTTGGGGTCTGGTACCCAAAAAGATGTCTGATCTTCGTCCAGACTTGGGAAGGTGGCATATGGCACCCAATGGTCAACATGTACCTCCCCTGTTTCTGTCGTTTTATAAGCAGGCGAACACAAGCACGGAGCCGCTTAAAGGCTATTAGGTGCTCTAGGGAAGGGTGCCGCTTTTATTGCTGTAGAGCTCGTTGACACTCTGTAATTGCTTCAGCGACACCAGCGATCACCAACAGACTGCCTTTCACCGGGGGCACCCTAAAGAACAAGGGATCATGTTTTCCACCTCAGAAACGATCGTTTTAGTCACCTGCTCAACCACGACATTGATGTTACTGTGTGGGGGAGATTTAAGGATGACAGCAGAGGTGAATGTTTCCCAGTCTGCCTTGTTTAAAGCCCATCTGGGTAAGTGTCCATGGGCATGACGCCAGGGGAGTGATAGGAATATGGGGAACTGGTCACTACCATACAGGTCATCATGTGCTCTCCAGTGGATAGATGGGAGAAGGCCTGGGCTGCAAATTGACAAATCAATGGCCGAGTAACTACCATGAGCCACAATGAAATGTGTGAGGGACATAGTATACAGGGTGTTACAAATAGGTACGGCCAAACTTTCAGGAAACATTCCTCACACACAAATAAAGAAAAGATGTTATGTGGACATGTGTCCGGAAACGCTTAATTTCCATGTTAGAGCTCATTTTAGTTTCGATGGTATGTACTGTACTTCCTTGATTCACCGCCAGTTGGCCCAATTGAAGGAAGGTAATGTTGACTTTGGTGCTTATGTTGAGATGCGACTCACTGCTCTACAGTACTAGCATCAAGCACATCAGTACGTAGCATCAAAAGGTTAGTGTTCATCACGAACGTAGTTTTGCAGTCAGTGCAATGTTTACAAATGCGGAGTTGGATTAGCACGGGGCAATAGCCGTGGCGTGGTACGTTTGTATCGAGACAAATTTCCAGAACGAAGGTGTCCCGACAGGAAGACATTCGAAGCAATTGATCGGCGTCTTAGGGAGCACGGAACATTCCAGTCTATGACTCGCAACTGGGGAAGACCTAGAACGACGAGGACACCTGCACTGGACGAGGCAATTCTTCGTGCAGTTGACGATAACCCTAATGTCAGCGTCAGACAAGTTGCTGCTGTACAAGGTAACGTTGACCACGTCACTGTATGGAGAGTGCTACGGGACAACCAGTTGTTTTCGTATCATGTACAGCATGTGCAAGCATTATCAGCAGCTGATTGGCCTCCACGGGTACACTTCTGCGAATGGCTCATCCAACAATGTGTTAATCCTCATTTCAGTGCAAATGTTCTCTTTACGGATGAGGCTTCATTCCAACGTGATCAAATTTTAAATTTTCACAATCAACATGTGTGGGCTGACGAGAATCCGCACGCAATTGTGCAATCACGTCATCAACACAGATTTTCTGTGAACGTTTGGGCAGGCATTGTTGGTGATGTCTTGATTGGGCCCCATGTTCTTCCACCTACACTCAATGAAGCATGTTGTCATGATTTCATACAGGATACTCTACCTAAGCTGCTAGAACATGTGCCTTTACAAGTACGACACAACATGTGGTTCATGCACGATGGAGCTCATGCACATTTCAGTCGAAGTGTTCGTACGCTTCTCAACAACAGATTCAGTGACCGATGGATTGGTAGAGGCGGACCAATTCCATGGCCTCCACGCTCTCCTGACCTCAACCCTCTTGACTTTCATGTATGGAGGCATTTGAAAGCTCTTGTCTACGCAACCCCGGAGCCAAATGTAGAGACTCTTCATGCTCGTATTGTGGACGGCTGTGATACAATACGCCGTTCTCCAGGGCTGCATCAGCGCATCAGGGATTCCATGCGACGGACGGTGGATTCATGTATCCTCGCTAACGGAGGACATTTTGAACATTTCCTGTAACAAAGTGTTTGAAGTCACGCTGGTACATTCTGTTGCTGTGTGTTTCCATTCCATGATTAATGTGATTTGAAAAGAAGTAATAAAATGAGCTCTAACATGGAAAGTAAGCGTTTCCGGGCACATGTCCACATGACATATTTTCTTTCTTTGTGTGTGAGGAATGTTTCCTGAAAGTTTGGTCATACCTTTTTGTAACACCCTGTATAAGAGGCAGAGGTCAAGTTAGGACAGTAAATTTTCAGCATCTCTGCCACAGCCAGTAAGCACGGTGTTACTCCACAAGGCATTATGGGCATTAAAATCTCTTAAATGTAGGAAAGGTTTAGGGAGTTGATCAATCAGCGCAGCCAATTCGTTCAGGGGTAAAGCACCATCTGAAGGGAGATATACGTTGCAGACAGTTATTTCCTGTGTCACCAATATCCTGACAGCCATAGCTTCAAGAGGAGTTAGAAGGGGGGCACAGGTTCACTACAAACTGAGTTCAGGACATAAATGCAAACTCCACTTGGCACTCTATTATATTCGTTGTGGTTCTTGTAATATCCACTGTAGCCACGAAGGGCAGGGGTCTGCATTGCCAGGAACCAGGCTTCCTGGAGGGCAATACAGAAGGCAGGTGTAAAGCTTAACAGTTGCCGTAGCTCAGCCAGGTAGTGGAAAAAACCACCGCAATTCCACTGGATGATTACGTGATCATGAGACTGGGAAAGCATGAAACACTATGAGGCATTTACGCCTCACGGTCACCTGCCGCCACCGACTTATTTCCTGAACAGGCTATATCCTTTGTGTCTGAGGGCCTGGTGAGATCTAGGTCCTCAGTGGATGTCAGAATCTTCACCTCATCCTCAGATGCAGAGCTTGTAGGCAGCAGTGGTGTGGGTGCCACCACAATTCCCTTGATTCTGGGGTCTTCTTTCTGGATTTCTCTCACTGATCCTTCGGTTTCTTTGGCTGGAAGGGCACCACTGATTCTGTCTCTGGGATGGAGGATGATAGTGAAGCCCTACGACCAGCTGCTTTTGGGTACTTCAGCCACTGGCGGGTGTCATCTTTCCCACTAGCAGAAACCTGGTAAGGTAGTGACCCAATGGACTCCTTCCTAGCAAGAGGAGCCAAAGAAGACTTACGCTTCTCCAGCTGAGAAGTGGGGACTGGTGTCCCCAATGGTTGGGGGGACAGTGCTCCCAAGGTAGGTGGGAGCAACAGGGAGGGAAGTCCCCCCACCAGCAAGAAGGCAGGTGTACTCTTATGACTCTGAAAGCCAACTGGAACTCACGGAACTGATGGGGCTACAACTGTTCTCGTAGTGGCGGCATAAGAGAAGGTCACAGCCACAGGATGTAGGCCCTCAAATTTCATCTTAGCCTTAGTGTAAGCTAGTTGGTCCAGCATCTTGTATTCCACGATTTCCCTTTCGTGCTGTAAAACCCTGCAGTCTCATGAGCAAGGGGAATGACGCTCTCCGTAGTCGACACAGATGGGAGGGAGGGCACATGGAGTATTGGGATGGGATGGACGTCCACAATCTCAACATGTGAAGTACAGTAGGAAGATATATGGCCGAACTTCCAGAACTTAAAGCAGTGCAATTGGGGAGGTATACATGGCTTGACATCACAGCAGTAGACCATCACTTTGACCTTCTCGGGTAATGTGTCAGCCTTAAAGGCCAAGATGAAGGCGCCGGTGGCAACCTGATTATCCCTCGGACACCAAAGGACATGCTGGACGAAATGATTTGGGTTGGGTTGTTTTGGGGAGGAGACCAGACAGCGAGGTCATCAGTCTCATTCGATTAGGGAGGGATGGGGAAGGAAGTCGGCTGTGCCCTTTGAAAGGAACCTGGATGAAATGAACTCCCTGTCGCTCTAAGTTGGAGCACAGCTCGTCATCGAACTGCAAAAGAAAGTCCCTGTGCAATACAATACCCTGGACCATATTTAAGCTCTTATGAGATGTGATGTTAATGGAAACATTCCCGAGCTTGTAACAAGCGAGTAATGCCCGTGACTGGACAGAGGATGCCTATTTTATCAAGACTGACCCTGACCGCATTTTGGACAAGCTCTCCACCTACCCAAACTTGTCCTCTAAATGCTCTACAAAAAAGTGAGGCTTCATCAAGACAAAGGACTCCCCATCAGCTCTCGTACATACAAGGTACCAGGGCAAATAAAGTTCACTGCCATCCTTAGCCTGGTGTTTTTCCCATGGTGTGGCCACGGAAGGGAATGGTTTAAGATCATACTTCCCTGCACTGTACTGAGACTTGGATAGCTTAGAGACTACTGGCGTTTGACCACCAGCAAGTGATGACATGCTACGCTTCATTGTGCGTCATCCGCCCTGATGCCACCCACTTCGACCAGGGGCCCTCCCCATGGGCGCTACTCAGCTGCAGCAAAGGCCACCTGGCAGGATAGCCATTGCCGGGAGTCCCAATGCCCCAGGGTGATGGGCATCTACTCCTTGGCATACGTGGAGAGTTAACAGTGCAACCATCAGCAGAGCGATCCCTGTGGAGTCAGGGGGCTACAACCAACATGGTACATGGCAGCCCCACCATAATGGACTGGCTACCGTGCTGGATATGAGGTGCAAAGAATTCCATGGTCAATGTCGATGCAGAAAACGACACTGCACAGTGGGTAGAGAAAAACGCACCCAGGAAGGTGTCCTCACCCAAGAGATGGAGGATGAGTGGGACTGCAATGCCTCGATGAGAAAGTGGGATAAAGATCTCAATGCACAATGTAACGTGCCCTTCCCCATTTGACTCGCTCTATGGCAAAATTTTGAAAAATGGAGGTCAAACCCTACAGGGGACCATCACATAAAGACCGAAAGGTGTGAGACTCCTTTTAGTCGCCTCTTACGACAGGATTAAAAAATCTACTCACTAAGAGGTGGCAGGGGAACACACATATGAAAGGATTTAACTTTTACAAGCTTTCAGAGTCAGTGCCTCCTTCTTCTGGCAGATGAGTTGAAGGGGGGAAGAGGGGGGAAGGAGAAGGACTGGAGAGGTTTAGGGAAAGGATGCATTTTAGAAACGTCACCCAGAACCTCGGGTCAGGGGAGATTTACCTGACAGGATGAGAATAAAAGACTGACTCAGTATCTATCCATTTACATTATATTACCAATAATTGAATATTTTTGTTGAAAACAATGGATTGCTCCTCACTATATAGTGAAGATGCTGAATCACACACAGGCACAACAAAAAAACTGTCAAACATGTTAGCTTTTGGCCAAAAAGACCTCCTTCCAAACTAGACAACATACACAGACACACAAACTAATGCAAATGCACCTCACACACACATGACCCCTGTCTCCAGCTGCCACGGCCAGACAGAGAAAAGGGTAATGTGTGCGAGTTGTTTTTATGTGAGTGTGCCTGTGTACATGTCTAATTTGGAAAAAGGTCTTTCTGGCCGACAGTCTTTTTGTTGTGTCAATCTACGACTCAAAATCTCAGCTATATGGTGAGTAGAAATCTATCCTTTTCATAGTATTAAAATGACTTGTCTTGCCCTTGTCTACATACACAAAGTAATTTACCAATCATAAAATGATTTCTTGTGGGCTTGATTGCACAAGGTCAGGGTCTAGTTTCTTGGAGAAGGCAATATCTGGTCATGAAACAAAGACTATAAAGACTATTTCTACCACAGGAACTGTCCCTCTCATATTTTTGAATGAAAACAATGGAAACAATCTATTTTGACACAATAAGGTAATTGCATAGATTAAAAAACCTACTCACCAAGCAGTGGCAGAACACACACATAAAAGATTATAATTAGGCATGCTTTTGGAGGCAGTGGCTCCTCCTGGCAGAAGGGTTGAAGGGGAAAAAAGAGGGATGAAGAGAGAGTACTGGAGAGGTCTAGGAAAAGAGGTAGATCTCGGGAGAGTCCCCAGAATCGCAGGTCAGGGGAGATTTGCTGGACGGGATGAGAAGGAAAGCCTGGATCCGAAAGCTTGCCTAATTATAATCTTTTATGTGTGTGTTCTGCTGCCGCTTGGTGGATAGATTTTTTTATCTATCCAATTACCCTATATGTATCATAATACTCCAAAAGTTATTCAACTGACAAATGACTCAGATGTGAATGGAAAGTGCTAATAATAATGTTTAAAAGAAAGGCAAAGCTGGTAATTCAAAACTTCAATGAACTGCATATGCATATGTCAGAAGCCATAAATTACAATGAGTAGCCATTACCAGTACTAATCTGATGTGCACAAACTGCTAGGATTTCACCACAGACCTGGGGTGGAAACTTTCAAAACTTTGTGGAACAAGCAAGAACTCAAAAATGCACATAAAACGAAAATGAGTATTGGGGTCTGATGTACAGCTGATGCTAACGGCAACTGAGGTTGAAAATGTCAATTGATCAATAAGTGAGCACTCCGTGATAATCAAAAGAAGTTACATTTTACTGGTGTACAGCTAGGTGAAGCCCCTTTTGGATAGAACAATGATACATAAATCACAATACTTTTCTTACAAGGCCCATCCACATCATCCGTACTGACAAATCCCTTATAAGCACACCATTTTTAAAAGCACTAAACCACTCCTTACTAAAAGAAGATTCATCAGCGAAGCTGAAAATGTTAATCCGCCTATTTTTCCCTTCAAATTAGACTACCTACTTTTTACTAGCGCATCATTTGTACAAGTGTACAGTGTTTAATTTTGCTTATTACTGTGAAAGCTGTTTCGAAATGGTACAGCTGCTTACCATTTAGAACCAGTTTTAACATTTTACATACACCTGACAGTAAAAAAAGTGATAGTGACTAAAATTTGCCTTGTTCATCAAGTTACACAGTAGCCAATCACATCACAGAATGCACAGTACTGCTCACAGAAGTAAAGTATGAGGGAGTCGTGGGACAAACCAAGTACCCTCTAAACACACAAGAAAATCTTAGTGTCATTCCTAGGATTTCAGATGTAGAAATGGTACTAACAAGGGAACCTCCCCATCGCACCCCCCCCCCCCCCCCCCCCTCAGATTAAGTTATAAGTTGGCACAGTGGATAGGCCTTGATAAACTGAACACAGATCAATTGAGAAAACAGGAAGAAGTTGTGTGGAAATGTGAAAAAATAAACAAAATATACAAACTGAGTAGTCCATGGGCCACATAAGCAATATCATGGACAATGTGAGCTCAGGAGCGCCGTGTTCCGGTGGTAGCGTGAGCAGCTGCTGAACGAGAGGTCCTTGGTTCAAGTCTTCCCTCGAGTGAAAATTTTACTTTCTTTCTTTTTGCATAGTTATTATCTGTCCGTTCGTTCATCGACGTCTCTGTTCGCTGTAATAAGTTTAGTTTCTGTGTTTTGCGACCGCATAGCAAAACCGTACGATTAGTAGACGAAAGGACGTGCCTCTCCAATGGGAACCGAAAACATTTGATCGCAAGGTCATAGGTCAACCGATTCCTCCACAGGAAAACACATCTGATATATTCTGTACGACACTGGTGACGGCATGTGCGTCACATGACAGGAATATGTTGTCGACACACCAAACTTGTACACTTGGTGAATGGGTAAAAAGATTCTTCTACCTTGCCCGATTTAGGTTTTCTTGTGGATGTGATAATCACTCCCAAAAAAGTGATGAAAACATAAGAGTTTGTCACATAAACTGAAAATAAAAAGTTAAAATTTTCATTCGATGGAGGATTTGAACCAAGGACCTATCCTTCCGCAGCTGCTCATGTTACCACGAGACCACGGCGCTACTGCGTTCTCAGTCCCCTTGATGTTGCATATCTTCGCATGAACTACTCAGTTTGTATATTTGGTTTATTTTTTCACAGTTCCACACAACTTCTTCCTGTTTTCTCAATTGATCTGTGTTCAGTTTTCTAAGGCCTATCCACTGTGCCAACTTATAACTAAATCTGAGGGGGGTGCGATGGGGAGGTTCCCTTGTAAGTTGTGAAGTCAAGGACAGAACAACAGTTACAAAAACGTGAATATCAAAACACTTAATACGACGGCTATCCACAAAGTACATTACGTTTTGGAATTAAAAATAAATAAAGTATTGGAATTTTTTTTTATTATATACAGATGAAAGCCACACTTAAATACTACTTTTCTACATAGTTGCCATTTAAATTAAGGCACTTATTGTAGCAATGGACGAGCTTGGAAATTCCTTTGTCGTAAAATTCGGCCACCTGCGCCTTCAACCACATGGTTACCTCTTCTTGAAGCTGTGCGTTGTCATCAAAACGCTGCATAGCCAACCACTTCTTCATTGCTGGGAATGAATAAGTGGAAGTCGCTCGGTGCCAGGTCGGGACTGTACGACGGATGAGGTTTTTTTCTTTTTGGCATTTAAGGGCGCTCAACTACTGAGGTCATTAGCGCCCAGTCACAATTGTTAGAGCACATAGAATCTAGTAAAACTCAAGGCGGGGGGGGGGGGGGGGGGGGGGGACACCAGAAAGTTCTTACAAAATAAGTGAAGGAGTTAGATGTCTTTGGACAAGCCAGTCAAAGTAATGAAACGAAGAACACGAGCAGCTGCTTGAGCGTCATCAGCTAAAATATCCTGTAAAGTAGATGGCAGAGACAGGACAACACGAGATTGACTAAAACGGGGACACGACAATAAAACATGGTGCACTGTTAGTGCATGACCACAAGGGCACCGCGGGGCTGGGTCATCGGAGAGCAGGTAGCGGTGGCTAAACCGGCAATGCCCAATCCGCAACCTGGTCAGAAGGACCTCTTCTCGCCGAGATGGTTGGGAGGAGGTTGTCCAAGCAGTTGGGAACGGTTTTACTGCCCGGAGCTTGTTTCCTTGAAGTGATGACCAAGTATCCCACCACAAAGACACAAGCCTCCTACAAACAACCCTACTAATGTCAGATGACGGGACACAATGGGAGGCCGGCCGGGGCAGGAGGACTGCAGCCTTGGCTGCAGCATCAGCAGCCTCATTCCCAAGCACTCCTACATGGCCGGGAACCCACAGAAAGCTGACAGGAGAGCCATCAGCAGCAGAAGAATGGAGGGACTGCTGGATCCGTTGCACCAAGGGCTGGACCGGATATGGAGCTCCAAGGCTCTGAAGAGCACTGAGTGAATCAGAGCAGAGTACATACGATGAATGGCGGTGGCAGCGGGTATACTGAACGGCCTGATGGAGAGCAAAAAGCTCGGCCGTAAAGCTGGAACACTAGTCGAGGAGCCGGTATTTAAAGGTGCTGGCCCCGACGACAAAGGCATAGCCGACACCATTGTCAGTTTTGGAGCCATCAGTGTAAATAAAGGTGTGATTGGCAAGTCGCGCACGAAGTTCGGCAAACCGTGAGCAATACACTGCAGCCGGAGTACCCTCCTTCGGGAGCGAGCTGAGGTCGAGATAAACATGAACCGGAGCCTGGAGCCACGGTGGTGTCGGGCTCTCACCCTCTCTAAAGGTAGTAGGGAGGGCAAAATCCAATTGTCGAAGCAGGCGACGAAAGCGGACTCCAGGGGGCAGCAGGGCAGACACATACAACCCATACTGACTGTCGAGAGAATCGGCGAAGAAGCACTGATAAGAGGGTGGTCGGGCATTGACAACAGCCGGCAGGCATACCAACAAAGCAGTACGTCGCGCCGGTAGGTCAATGGTAATTCGGCAGCTTCAGCATAAAGACTCTCGACGGGACTAGTGTAGAATGCTCCGGTCACAAGATGTAACCCCCAATGGTGGATGGAGTTGAGACGGCGTAACAGGGATGGCCGAGCAGACGAGGCTCCCATAATCCAGCTTTGATCGGACTATGGACCGATACAAGCGAAGCAGGACAGTGCCATCTGCTCCCCAGGATGAACCACTAAGAACTCTGAGGACATTAAGGGAACGTGTACAACGGGCAGCCAAATAAGAGACGTGCGGAGACCAACAAAGTTTCCTGTCCAGTGTGAGCCCTAGAAACTTAGTTGTTTCCACGAATGGGAGAACAACGGGACCGAGATGTAAGGATGGCGGAAGGAATGCTTTATATCGCCAAAAGTTGATGCAAACTGTCTTCTCTTCAGAAAACCGGAAGCCATTTGCCACATTCCACGAGTATAGGCTGTCTAGACAACGCTGAAGGCAGCACTCCAGGAGGCATGTTCTCTGGGCACTGCAGTAGATCACGAAGTCATAGACAAAAAGAGAGCCTGAGACATTAGGTGGAATGCAATCCATAATTGGATTGATCGCTATGGCAAAAAGGGCTACGCTCAAGACGGAGCCCTGAGGCACTCCGTTCTCCTGGAGGAAGACGTCGGACAATACGGAACCCACACGTACCCTAAACTTTCGATCTGTTAAAAAGGAATCAATAAAAAGGGGCAGGCGACTGCGGAGACCCCACCTGTGCATAGTGCGGAGGATACCTCCTCTCCAACAGGTATCATAAGCCTTCTCCAAATCGAAGAACACTGCTACCGTTTGGCACTTTCGCAAAAAGTTGTTCATGATGAATGTCGACCAAGGTCACAAGGTGGTCAACAGCGTAGCGGCGGCGATGAAAGCGGCATTGAACATTGGTAAGTAGCCGTCGAGATTCGAGAATCCAAACTAACCGAGCGTTAACCATGCGCTCCATCACCTTACAGACACAGCTTGTAAGAGAAATGGGGCGGTAACTAGAAGGAAGGTGTCTATCCTTCCCGGGTTTGGGTACAGGAACAACGACGGTGTCACACCAACGCATGGGGACTTGACCTTCGGTCCAGACGCGATTGTAGGTATGAAGAAGGAAGCTTTTGCCTGCTGGAGAAAGATGAGCCAGCATCTGAATGTGAATGGCATCTGGCCCCGGAGCGGAGGACCGGGACAGTGCAAGTGCACGTTCGAGTTCCCGCATAGTAAATGGGGCATTATAATTTTCCAGATTCAGCAAGTGGAAGGAAGGTCGCCGAGCCTCTTCTGCCTCTTTCCTGGGAAGGAAGGCAGGGTGGTAATAGGCGAAGCTTGAAACCTCCGCGAAAAAGCGGCCGAAGGCGTTGGAGACATCCACAGGATCAACAAGGACCTCATTACCTGAAGTCAGTCCAGGTACCGAGGAGTGGGCCTTAATGCCCGACAGCCGGCGCAGGTCACCCCAGACGACAGAAGAGGGAGTCAAACTGTTAAAGGAGCTGGTGAAAGAGGCCCAACAAGCTTTTTCGCTGTCTTTGATGACTCTACGGCATTGCGCTCGGAGTCGTTTGTATCCAATACAATTCGCCAACGTAGGATGGCGGCGAAAGGTGCATAAAGCACGTCGGCAAGCACGGATAGCGTCTCTACAAGCCTCATTCCACCAGGGTACGGAAACGCGACATGAAGAAGAGGTAGTACGAGGAATGGAACGTTCGACAGCATGGATGATAACAGCCGTGAGGTATTCGACCTGACTGTCACAACTGAGAAAAACGTGGTCCGGAAAGGTCGCCAGGGAGGAGTAAAGTCCCCAGTCAGCTTTCGGTATGTTCCAGCTCGAAAGACGTGGGGATGGGGTGTGGTGCAGGAGACGAACGACACAGGGGAAGTGGTCACTCGAATAGGTGTCAGAAAGGTCATACCACTCGAACCGACGGGCAAGAGTGGTAGAACAGATCGAGAGGTCCAAGTGGCAGTAGGTATGAGTAGAGTCCAAGAGGAAAGTCGGGGCGCCAGTATCGAGACAGACAAGATTGAGATGGTTGAAGACATCCGCCAAGAGGGAGCCTCTCGGACAGGATGCAGGAGAGCCCCAAAGGGGATGATGGGCATTGAAGTCGCCAAACAATAAAAACGGCGGAGGAAGCTGATCAATCAGGTGCAACATGTTAGCCCGACTAACTGCGGATGACGATGGAGTGTAGACGGTACAAAAGGGAAAAAGTAAAGGCAGAAAGAGTAATACGGACAGCTATTGCTTGGAGTGGGGTGGTGAATGGGATGGGATGGTAATAGACATCGTCTCGAACGAGCAACATGACCCCACCATGAGCTGGAATACTGTCCACAGGGGTGAGGTCAGACCGCTCCGAGGTATAGTGGGTAAAAGCAATACGGTCAGTTGGGCGCAACTTGGTTTCTTGGAGACCAAGGACGAGCGGACAGTGCAAGCGGAGGAGCAGTTGTAATTCCTCCCGATTAGATCAAATACCTCTTATGTTCCAATGTAACAAAGCCGTCGCTAGTCAGAAAAAAGGGGGAATGACACGGGTGAAGAGCTGGTCACCTCGACGGCCGCGGAGGGCCAGGTTTCGAGGGAACAACGCTACAACTGGCGGGAGGCGGATCCTGTTCCATCGAGTCGTTGCCAGCTGCGGCCGCTTTCCCGGGTTGCGTAGGAGGGGCAGCATCATTCATTCACCGATGAGAGGCCTGCTGAGCACCTGGCAGCAGAGCGTCCCGGCGAAACTGAGGACGGCTGGGAGCAGCGACTCACGGATGGAGTGTCAGACGAAACACGCCGGGGTGGAGAGGGGGATAAAGACTACTTCTTGGAGGCCTTCTGGGAAGTCCGATGAGGCACGGCGATGGTGGGCTGGACCCGAAGAAGGTCCTCACGCGCGGGGTCTGTTTTGGAACGCCGGACCTCGGAAGCCGGGGTCCAGAACGTTTCCCCGATGGACGCCTGAGAAGAGGATCGCTTCTCAGGCGGCGGAGGGGGAGGAGGAGGAAGGGTGGCCCCTGGGGCAGAGGGGGCAGGGGCCGCGAGGGAGGAGGATTTGGAAGGGAGGGATTTGGGAGGCGGAGGCATAGACCCCGGATGGGGTGAGGAGGTGGAGGGGGGACAGGATAGGGGTGAGGATACTGTGGAAGGAGTGGACACGACTGAGGCAAACTAAGTTGTCAACGTCACAGGATGGAGGCGGTCATACTTTTTCCTGGCCTCAGAATAAGAGAGGCGATCCAAAGTTTTTAATTCTAGGATCTTCTTCTCCATCTGATACGCGGGGCAGTCTAAAGATCTAGGCGAGTGGATGCCAGGACAATTGACGCACCAAGGTGGTGGGGTGCATGTATGTTCCTCACGAAGAGGACGTCCACACTCGCCACAAAGGGGTTCAGCCTCACACCGTGACGACATGTGCCCAAAGCACAAACACCGAAAGCAGCGCATAGGAGGCGGGACGTAAGGTCGCACCGGTAGCACATCACATTTACCTTCTCCGGGAGAACGTCCTCCTCGAAGGTGAGGAAAAAGGCCCCGGTGTCGATGCGACGGTCTTTGGGGTCGCGCTGGACTCGCCGGACGAAATGCACGCCTCGGCGCTCCAGGTTGGCCCTGAGCTCCTCATCAGATTGCAGCAGGAGGTCCCAATGAAAAATAACCCCCTGCGTCCTATTCAGTGCCAGATGCGGGACAATGGACACTGGGATGTCCCCTAGTCAGTCGCACGCCTGGAGCGCCGCCGACTGAGTGGCGGAGGTGGTCTTTATAAGAACGGACCCCGAACGCATTTTACTGAGAGCCTCGATTTCCCCGAAGATGTCCTCGATGTGCTGGACAAAGAACATGGGCTTGGAGGTGGCGAACGTCCCCCCATCAGTCCAAGAACAGACTAAATAGCGGGGGAAGTACTTCGCCCCAAGCCGGCGGGCCTTTCCTTCCTCCCAGGGAGTGGCCAAGGGGGAAGGGGAAGGGGCAGGAGAACCAGAACCAGAGACAGTACCTTTCTTTTTAAAAGACTCGGCTGCAGAGCGACCCGATACATGTTGACGTTTCATCTGCGAAACGTCCGCCCCGATACCACCCACTCCGACCAGGGGCTCTCCTCACGGGCGCCACCCAGCCTCAGCAAGGGCCACCTGGCAGGATGACCGTTGCCGGGAGTCCTGATGCCCCAAGGAGACGGGCATCTACTCCTTGGCCGACGTGGGGAGGATGCAGCTCAGGTATCGGCAGTACGATCCCTGTGTTGTCAGGGGGCTACAACCTAGAGGGTACATGACAACCCCACCACAACGGGCTGGCTACCGTGCTGGATTTCGGGTGCCATGGAAAGTCCATCATGATCGTAAGTGCAGATGGGGACGCACTATGGGCGTAAACTTGTGCAACCCATCAGGCGTTTAGGCCCAATTTGAGGAATAGTGGGTGTGGTTACAACGCCGTTACAATGCTGAGTGCCAAGGTCTTAGTGCACTGAGGACCAGGGAGACACCACGTAAAGCGTCCTTCCCCAAAAGGCTCGTACTTCTGTAGAATTTTGAAAAATGGAGGTCAAACCCCAAGGGGGACCATCACATGGAAGGCTGAAATGGTTGAAACTCCTTTTAGTCGCCTCTTACGACAGGCAGGAATACCTCGGGCCTATTCTTACCCCGGACCCGCAGGGGGGACGACGGATGAGGAAACAACTCCCACTTAAAAGATTCGAGAACTTCACGAGTGGCATTTGCCGTGTGGGCCCGGGCGTTGTCGTGAATCAGCAAGATCTTTGAGCCCAACTTTCCCCTGTGCTTGTTTTGTATTGCTCTTCTGAGGTTGTGCCGAGTTTGGCAATACCTTTGAGAGTTTATTGTAGTGCCTCTTTCCAGGAAATCCACAAAAATCACACTTTTTCTGTCCCAAAAGACAGTCGCCACGTGGTTGAAGGCGCAGGCGACCGAATTTTACGACGAAGGAATTCCCAAGCTCGTCCATCGCTACAATAAGTGCCTTAATTTAAATGGCAACTATGTAGAAAAGTAGTATTTAAGTGTGGCTTTCATCTGTAAATAATAAAAAAATTCCAGTACTTTATTTATTTTTAATTCCAAAATGTAATGTACTTTGTGGATAGCCCTCGTATAGTGATTTTGTACTCAGGTCAGTGGACTAATAAGCAACTCTGCAACAGCAGAATTCAGGTTGAATTCCACTTCTACATCTACATCAATACTTCACAATCTACCTGACACTGTGTGGCAGAGGGTACTTCTGGTACCACTGACTAATCCCCCCTCCCCTCCCTCCCCACCCCCTTTCCCTGTTCCACTCACAAATAGTGCATGGGAAGAATGATTTTCAGTAAGCCTCTGTATTAACTCTACTATCTCAAATTTTCTCATTCTGATCATTTTGTGAGATGTACGTAGGACAACTCTTTCCAGAAAATACTCACTTGAAATTTCAACAGTACTCCATGATATACAATGCCTCTCTTGCAGCATCTGCCACTGGGGTTTATTGAGCTTCTCTGTGACACACTAACATAGACTACACAATCCCATGATGAAATGTGCTTCTCTTCACTGGACTTTCTCTCTCTCTTCTCAGTCCTGCCTGGTAGAGGTCCTAAGTTGATGAACAATACTTGAAAATCTGGCAAACAAGGGCCTCTTAAGCCATTTCCTTAGTGAATTAATTATATTTTCTTATGATTCTACCTATGAATCTCAGTCTGGCATCTGCTTTTTCTATTGTTAAGGTCATTCCTTATATATACTCCTAGACACATTACAGTAGTTTCTCTTTCTGGCAATTTGTCACCAATAGTGTAGTTGTACAGTTGTGGATTTCTTTTCCTACGAATGCACAATATGTCACTTTTATTTATATTCAGGGTTGACTGCCAGTCCCTGCACCATTCATCAATGCTTTGCAAATTGTTACTGTATTCTGGTGTTTCTACCTTCTGATCATCATCTGTGAACAGCCTTGAAGAGCACCTTAGAATCTCATAGGTATCTCATCTGTCCCCATGCCTTTCCACTACAAAGGGACTATAGTAGCTTTTCTATTCTGTGATCATTCATCTAAATATCTGTCATTTCAAAGTTCATACGATGACCGAAAAAGAGGGATCATGGGATCATATTATGCTCTCCCACAGCGAAACAATTTCAGACGACTAAATTCAGTATTTCAGACTTGTGTCTGTCATTTTCATTTTGGTGCCATTGTGGTCACCATGTGACTCCTAGCAAATATTATTTACTTTACTGCATTCATTGTTTTTATCTACAAAAATATTAAAATTAATAGGATAAACAGTGCACAGTTCTTGATAACATTTTTTCAGCCTTAAAAGGGCACAGCATGCAGTTTCTTTATCACTTAATGTCCTGTCCAAAAGTCTTCCCCTTCAGTGAGCATCTGTATTCTGCATGAAAGAGAGTCTATGAGGTGAATAATAAATCTCTCATTTCCTGCCACCCCCTCCAAGACAGCTATGGCAATGTACCAAAAGTCAATGGTAGTTCTTGGTACATGGTTGGACTTATTTTCTCGCAGTTCCATTCCATTTCTGGCCACACATATTCAAAGGGGCTTAGGTCTGGTGCAAAAATAAATCTCATTCTGTTCTAAAAATCAGTCTTGCGCCATTGTTGTTACCAAAGAGTGATCCTGTTAGAAACAGAGGAATCTTTCTAGATACAGTTGTCGCACTGATGGGATCACAATATTACCTATAATATGAGTATACTGGGCAGCATCAAGCTGGCCATCTATCCTCGGAAGCAACTCGAGTCTACGGGAACACATCCACCCCCAAACTACCAGTTGCATGGCCACTCATACATATATTAAGGATATGTATATTTTAGATTGAAACAAACATTGTGTAGCCTACAGACTCTTACTAGTCCACCATTTGATGTAAAAAATACAAATTCCATCTGAAAATATTACATTTCACCAGTTGTGATAGGTATTTTTCTCAGAAAATGGTCATCACAGAACTTTCTCTTGATGACCACACATTTCCTTTCTAGTCCAGTCTCCCAAAGGCAGGCCTGAAATGCGCCAAACAAACTGGAAAAAGTGCTAATATGTCTAATTACATCATGTTCAGAAATGGATTTTGCTGCGATATGTTTACAACTTCATTATCCAGGACCGGTATTGTTACACACCAACATCTAGTTTCTACACGCCTGCTGGATTCTCCAGTACCATAATATTGTGTTATCCATCATTTCACAGTTTTAGATAAGACCAGTTTCGCATAATATTTCACACTGTACTTTCCCTTCAGCAAGTTCTGAATATAATCTGCAAAAATGGGATGCTGTATTTAATTCGTGACAGTAGTGTACCACACTTCAATACCGGACGTAATTTTCTGCCATCACTTTTAGTGCAATCAAGTGTACAATTACCTGCTTACTAAAATGGAAAAGAGAGAAGGATGATGTGCTAAAATAGTAAACACAGGTTGTGCTCAGCAACACCACGTAAACACAGGAAAGTTATTTTCTTATGATGAAACTAGCCAATTATGAAATTACAGTGAATGAAATTAAATCTTTTGTGTAAGTTTATAAACATAGATACACAAAAGAGCTTTCACAATAAACAAAATAACCACCAAGCAAATATTTGTCGTACCATTCTCCCGGTGACAATAATCCTGATCAGACTTTAAACAACTGAATGTGTAAAACTACTGCATCATGAAAAATATTACCATTAGAAGTAGTTTATCTTACCTATAGGAAATATTGAATCCTGTCATGTTGTACGCAACATCACTGTAAAAATGCAATAAAGCTGAACCAGACTTTGCTACCACTTCTGGAATTTTTCTGATGGTATAACCATCTTTGTACATAAGACCACTGAAACAGAATTACACAATTCATGTTAACATTTTCTGTCAAGAAACTCTTACAAATAATCAGGATATATAGCTTACAAATAATTAGGATACACAGCTGTCATTATATGAACCATTATCTAAGTTTCCCCTCAAGATTTTCCCCCTCCTGTATAATCGGAGATGGGGGGGGAGAAGAGGGGGGGAGAAGGGGGGGAAGAGGGGGGAGGCGGGGGGGTGGGAGACGGGGCGGAGGCGTGGGGGGGAGAAGAGGGGGAGAGGGGGAGAGGGGGAGAGAGAGAGAGAGAGAGAGAGAGAGAGAGGGAGGCAGAGTGAGGGAGACGGGGGGGCAGAGTGAGGGAGACGGGGGGGGCAGAGTGAGGGAGGGGGGGGGGGTTGGGGTGAGGGAGACGGAGGGGGGGTTGGGGTGAGGGAGACAGGGGGGGGAGAGGGAGACAGGGGGGGGAGAGGGAGACAGGGGGGGGAGAGGGAGACAGGGGGGGAGAGACGGGGGGGAGACGGGGGGGAGAGACGGGGGGGAGACGGGGGGGGGAGACGGGGGGGGAGACGGGGGGGGGAGACGGGGTGGGGGAGACGGGGGGGAGACGGGGGGGGAGACGGGGGGGGAGACGGGGGGAGACGGGGGGGGGGAGACGGGGGGGGGAGACGGGGGGGGAGACGGGGGGGGGGAGACGGGGGGGGGAGACGGGGGGGAGACGGGGGGGAGACGGGGGGGAGACGGGGGGGAGACGGGGGGGAGACGGGGGGGGAGACGGGGGGGGACGGGGGGGGAGACGGGGGGGGAGACGGGGGGGAGACGGGGGGGGAGACGGGGGGGAGACGGGGGGGGAGACGGGGGGGAGACGGGGGGGGAGACGGGGGGGGAGACATGGGGGGGGGGAGACATGGGGGGGGGAGACAGAGGGGGGGAGACAGGGGGGGGGAGACATGGGGGGGAGACAGGGGGGGGAGACATGGGGGGGAGACAGGGGGGGGAGACATGGGGGGGGAGACATGGGGGGGAGACAGGGGGGGGAGACAGGGGGGGAGACAGGGGGGGAGACAGGGGGGGGAGACAGGGGGGGGAGACAGGGGGGGAGACATGGGGGGGAGACAGGGGGGGGAGACATTGGGGGGGGGAGACATTGGGGGGGGAGACATTGGGGGGGGGAGACATGGGGGGGGGAGACATGGGGGGGGGGAGACATGGGGGGAGACAGGGGGGGAGACAGGGGGGGGAGACAGGGGGGGAGACAGGGGGGGAGACAGGGGGGAGACAGGGGGGGAGACAGGGGGGGAGACAGGGGGGGAGACAGGGGGGGAGACAGGGGGGGAGACAGGGGGGGAGACAGGGGGGGGAGACAGGGGGGGAGACAGGGGGGGAGACAGGGGGGGAGACAGGGGGGGAGACAGGGGGGGGAGACAGGGGGGGGAGACAGGGGGGGAGACAGGGGGGGGGGAGACAGGGGGGGGGAGACAGGGGGGGAGACAGGGGGGGGGAGACAGGGGGGGGGGAGACAGGGGGGGGGGGGACAGGGGGGGGGGACAGGGGGGGAGACAGGGGGGGAGACAGGGGGGGGAGACAGGGGGGGGGAGACAGGGGGGGGGAGACAGGGGGGGGGAGACAGGGGGGGGAGACAGGGGGGGGGAGACAGGGGGGGGAGACAGGGGGGGGGAGACAGGGGGGGGGAGACAGGGGGGGGGAGACAGGGGGGGGAGACAGGGGGGGGGAGACAGGGGGGGGAGACAGGGGGGGGAGACAGGGGGGGGAGACAGGGGGGGGAGACAGGGGGGGAGACAGGGGGGGAGACAGGGGGGGAGACAGGGGGGGAGACAGGGGGGGAGACAGGGGGGGAGACAGGGGGGGAGACAGGGGGGGAGACAGGGGGGAGACAGGGGGGGAGACAGGGGGGGAGACAGGGGGGAGACAGGGGGGAGACAGGGGGGGAGACAGGGGGGGAGACAGGGGGGGAGACAGGGGGGGAGACAGGGGGGGAGACAGGGGGGGAGACAGGGGGGGAGACAGGGGGGGAGACAGGGGGGGAGACAGGGGGGGAGACAGGGGGGGAGACAGGGGGGGAGACAGGGGGGGAGACAGGGGGGGAGACAGGGGGGGAGACAGGGGGGGAGACAGGGGGGGAGACAGGGGGGGAGACAGGGGGGGAGACAGGGGGGGAGACAGGGGGGAGACAGGGGGGGAGACAGGGGGGGAGACAGGGGGGGAGACAGGGGGGGAGACAGGGGGGGAGACAGGGGGGGAGACAGGGGGGGAGACAGGGGGGGAGACAGGGGGGGAGACAGGGGGGGAGACAGGGGGGGAGACAGGGGGGGAGACAGGGGGGGAGACAGGGGGGGAGACAGGGGGGGAGACAGGGGGGGAGACAGGGGGGGAGACAGGGGGGGAGACAGGGGGGGAGACAGGGGGGGAGACAGGGGGGGAGACAGGGGGGGAGACAGGGGGGGAGACAGGGGGGGAGACAGGGGGGGAGACAGGGGGGGAGACAGGGGGGGAGACAGGGGGGGAGACAGGGGGGGGAGACAGGGGGGGGAGACAGGGGGGGGAGACAGGGGGGGGAGACAGGGGGGGAGACAGGGGGGGAGACAGGGGGGGAGACAGGGGGGGAGACAGGGGGGGAGACAGGGGGGGAGACAGGGGGGGAGACAGGGGGGGAGACAGGGGGGGAGACAGGGGGGGAGACAGGGGGGGAGACAGGGGGGGAGACAGGGGGGGAGACAGGGGGGGAGACAGGGGGGGAGACAGGGGGGGAGACAGGGGGGGAGACAGGGGGGGAGACAGGGGGGGAGACAGGGGGGGAGACAGGGGGGGAGACAGGGGGGGAGACAGGGGGGGAGACAGGGGGGGAGACAGGGGGGGAGACAGGGGGGGAGACAGGGGGGGAGACAGGGGGGGAGACAGGGGGGGAGACAGGGGGGGAGACAGGGGGGGAGACAGGGGGGGAGACAGGGGGGGAGACAGGGGGGGAGACAGGGGGGGAGACAGGGGGGGAGACAGGGGGGGAGACAGGGGGGGAGACAGGGGGGGAGACAGGGGGGGAGACAGGGGGGGAGACAGGGGGGGAGACAGGGGGGGAGACAGGGGGGGAGACAGGGGGGGAGACAGGGGGGGAGACAGGGGGGGAGACAGGGGGGGAGACAGGGGGGGAGACAGGGGGGGAGACAGGGGGGAGACAGGGGGGGAGACAGGGGGGGAGACAGGGGGGAGAGAAAAAACAACTCCCCATTAACTTCAATCAACCGAAGAAAACACAGATACTTGGTGAAAGGTAAACATAAATTTAAATATAAATTTAAAAAAAAAGGTATTCCATAAGGAAATGGTGAACCAGCCTAGGTTGAGGGCAATGAGCACAAAGAGGTGGGGGAGGACCACTTAACATTGTTAATTGGACAGCTAAAAAGACAGTGCCCATTACTCAACGTAGCTAAAATGATCTCCTCACAACAAGAGGGCCGAGGCGAGGTGGTCCAAGCCGATGGGAGGCATTTGATTTGCTGTAGCTTGTTCCCATGAAGGAAGGACCTGTGGTGATGAAGTGACATCACTTGCCGAGTGGCTCCATCAAGAGTGGGCAAGGGATGGATTGTGTACAGCATACAGAGCCTCAGAAGGGCCCCGAGAGAGAGAGAACAGATGATGCAATTGAAAAGCCTGTGTCTTCAGATGTACTGTGTGGAATGATACAGGGCAAAGAGATCTACTGGAAATACTGAGCAGTGTTCTGGAAGCAGATACCGAAAAATGTCAGTGCCTATGACAAAAGCACAACCGACACCATGGTCAGTTCGAGAGCCATCAGTGTAACCCCCACAAATCAAATGAAGGCCAAAGTGAACACAGGCCGCTGAACAAAGCCAAGGTGGTAAAGGGTTCTCCTCACGACATCGGGAAAGTGGCAGGTATCATGAAGTTAAGCTGCTGGACCAAGAGCCGAAAGTGAACTCCAGGAGGTAACAGAAGAGAGACATGCCTCAAACTGGCGATCAAATGAGTCATCAAAGAAGGAGGCATAAGATGGATGGCCAGGCAGGGCAGACAAACGGCATGCATATCTGTTGAGGATGACACGTAGGCCATTGAGGGACCACGTACAGCGGGCAGCCAGGAAGGACCAAGAAAGTTTCCTATTGAGCATGAGCCCCAGAAATTTCATAGTTTCAACAAACGGAAGAGCAACGTATCCAAGACATAAAGATGGTGGAAGAAACCAATTGCACCACCAGAAATTTATACAAATGGTTTCGTCAGTGGCAAAGTGAAAGCCACTGTTGATACTCCATGACTCAAGATGATTGAGACATCCCTGAAGACACCACTCAATAAGACCAAGGTGAACTGCAAAGATAGGCCTTAACAGGGTTAATGGCAACATCAAAGAGAGTGACACTCAGGACGGAACCCTGAGGCACGCCATTTTCCTGGATAAAGGTGTCCTGATAATGCAGAACCCACACGCACCTTGAAAACTTGGCCATTTAAAAATTCCTGAAGGAAATGGGGCATGTGACCACATAAGCCCCACGTGTAGAGAGTACGGAGGGTACCAGTCCTCCAGCAGGTGTCGTAGGCTTCCTCCTGATCAAGAAACATAGCCACAGTCTGGTGTTTCCACACAAAACCATTCATAACATGGGTTTATGGGTGACAAGACAGTCAACTGCAGAATGGCGTGCTCGAAATCCACATTGTGCAGTGGTCAGTAAATTGCGAGACTCGAGCCACCATACCAGCCGGTCACGAATCATATATTCCATCACCTTGCAAACACAGCTGGTGAGAGAAATGGGGCAATAACTAAAAGGAAGGTGTTCATCCTTACTGGGCTTAGGTATGCGTATGACAGTGGCTTCACGCCAGCGCCTGGGGAAACATGCCTCTGCCCAGATGCGATTACAAGTATGAAGGAGAAAGTGCTTGCCCGCCAGAGAGGTTCTACATCTGAATGTGAACATTGTCCAACCCTGGGGTGGAGGATTGGGATGAAGTGAGAGCATTATCTAGCTCCCTCATAGTAAAGGCAGCATTGTAGCACTCACAATTTTGAGTAGAGAAGGATATTGTCTGAGCCTCTTCCACTCGTTCCTGATTGAAGAAGGTAGGGTGACAGTGGGAGCAGCTGAAAATCTTCACAAAATAATAGCCCCAGGTGTTGTTGTTGTGGTCTTCAGTCCTGAGACTGGTTTGATGCAGCTCTCCATGCTACTCTATCCTGTGCAAGCTGCTTCATCTCCTAGTACCCACTGCAGCCTACATTCTTCTGAATCTGCTTAGTGTATTCATCTCTTGGTCTTCCTCTATGATTTTTACCCTCCACACTGCCCTCCAGTACTAAATTGGTGATCCCTTGATGCCTCAGAACATGTCCTACCAACCAATCCCCTCTTCTAGTCAAGTTGTGCCACAAACTCCTCTTCTCCCCAATTCTATTCAATACCTCCTCATTAGTTATGTGATCTACCCATCTAATCTTCAGCATTCTTCTGTAGCACCACATTTCGAAAGCTTCTATTCTCTTCTTGTCTAAACTATTTATCGTCCATGTTTCACTTCCATACATGGCTACACTCCATGTCCGTTCTGGCCTGCTGGTTGTGTAACGGGTGACTTTGCCCTCTGAGGCAAAAGTCTTTTGGCTTGTTGCACAGTTGGAGGAGATGGGGCAGCTACCGTAACACTAGGCGATTTTACAACCACAGTGTTGAATTGTAAAACGAAGGGTTTTCAACTAGCCAAGAACTTGCGAGCGACCGGGTAAGGCACTTCTTCCTTCAGCTGGATCTCCTGGACAGCCCACTCATCAAGATACATGGGACAATCTCTGACGGCAGTGGCATGGTCACCATTGCAGTTGACACAGCGGGGAGGAGGTGTTGGACAATCACACTAGTAAACATCCCTACAATAGGTGATATATTTGGCCAGGTGTCGACAGGGCACTCGAGTGTGGTTGTAATGATGACACTGGTAGCAGCACATCGGGTTTGGAATGTACAGCCTGATGGTGATAATTTCACAACCTGCTTTGATCTTTGACGGAGGTATCACTCTATCAAAAGTGAGAAAAAGATTGCTTGTAGGCACTACGGAGACACCTACCATTTTCATCACCCAATGGTCTGCAATGACACCCAGATCAGAGAGGTATGTTTGGATTTCTGTCTCAGTCAGACCATCGAGCAGCCTAGTGTAAATTTACATCATGGGTAGAACTCAGCATTTGACATGAACCGGATAGTCGTGGAGGAGAGAAGCTGCAATCAGTTGTGCTTGAGAATCGGAAGTGGTCTACAAAAACCAAAGTCCCATTGCATAAACAAGCGCAGGATTTCACAGGGCAAGCATTTGCATCAACACCTTTCTCAATAATAAACTAATTTACTGAAGCAAAGGACTGACAGTTTTCACTATGTGAAACCATGAGGAACCGTGGTGCAGCTGGGAGTGTCTTTGAATCATCTGCCTCATTCCATTTACGTTTCATAGACGTTGACTATAAAGAAGGTGACTGGCTCATTGCAAGAAAATCCCCCATGACTGCCAATGTCTCCGATGGCACACTCCTTCCAACTGGGAGACTCCTTCAGAAGGGGGCGCATCCATCTTAGGTGATTGTTCAAACTCAGGTCACACCTCCCACACATCTGACAGTGGGACAACTGGCAATTTGGGAAGGTAGATAGCTCAGGCAGTCACCCCTCCCTGGGCCTGGCCTGTACCAGAGAGTACATGAGAACCCTACCTGTCAACCCAGAGCTAGGAATTATGCATTACCCAGTCACCTGTTATGCGTTATACGCATGGGCTGGAAGGTGGAGGAAGGATAGGGGAAGAAGAATGAAGAAAGACAAAAGTAACAAAAAACACTGTAGATACTTTTCTGACATCAACCACTGAAAGTGCAGAACACATTTCCCCAAACATGCCAGACATGTTCCCCAAGGGAGGGGAAAAAGAACAGCAGGAGGCTAGACATGCAGCACAGAAGGGAAAAGGTGCTGCAAAGGCTGGGGGGGGCCGAGTTAGCCAATAATGAACCTGCCAAAGAGCAGTGAGCCTCTTGGGGAGTGAACTATTGTTGATGGTGTTGGTTTGCTGTTCATTCTGATGAGAACAACCCTTTCACTGAACTGTTCACACTTTGCCCAACCTTCCTATTCATGATGAATTCTACTCTCCTTATACCATTTTATGCTCCTGTTGACATTACTCTATACTTGTCTAACCAGAAATCCTTGTCTTCTTTCCAAGTTACTTCACTGACCCCCACTATATCTCTAATGAGCCATTGCATTTCCCTTTTTCAGGTCTTCTAGTTTCCCTACCACTTTCAAACGTCTAACATTCAACATCCTGACTCACAGAACGTTACTCTTTTGTTGATTATTCTACCATTTTCTCATGATCAATTCCCCTTCGGCAGCCCCTCCCAGACATCTGAATAGGGGACTAGTCTGGAAGCTTATGCCAATGAAGAGATCATGACTCTTTTTTCAATTACAAGCCATGTGTCATGTGGATACACATAAGTGTGTCTTTCATGCATTTTTTTCCCATTGCTTTCTGCATCCTGATGCCATTGATCATAGCTGATTCTTCCGCCCTTGGGGGCAGTTTCCCACCCCAAGGCGAAAAGAATGCGCTGAACCTCTGTCCCCTCCTCTGCCCTTTTTGAAAAGGCTGCCGGCAGAATGAGGGTGACTTCTTATACCCAAAGTCTCTGGCTGCCAATGGTGACGATTTTTATTCGAAATTTAAGCAGTGCAAAGCTCAAACCCCAGACTTTTGATTACTAGTTAAAGATGTTAGCCCTAGAGCACAGGTGCACTCCAGGTAAGAGTACAAAACCCAGCATAAGTGAAACAAATTAAAGAAATAAAATTAATAGCAAACATTCTCAAGTATCTTAACCTCTATTCTGGTGGCCAAACACCGCTGGACAAGTTTGAAAAAATGCTAAGCAGTAACCGTGCATGTGGATCTTCCCAACAATGCTCACCCAACAGAAATGAAGAAAGAAAACGTGAGCACAAGAGGGTATGCTGTTTCTGCACACTGTCATCTAACAGGAGATGACCAATAACTGCCTTTCCATGCTTTTTGAAAGACTTTTTCTGTCCAGTTCTGCCTTCACTTTGTTCTTATTTGCTTGTAATTTTAAGACAAAGTGTATATTTTCATGCTTTGCCTGACTATTGGCATTGCTTCAGCAGCAGCCTCATTTGTCGACAAATTAGAAGACTTCCTCAGGTTCACACTGTTAATCTGTGGAACAACTTATGTTCCATTTTATCTCCATATTATCCATGAACAAGAATCCAAAGACTAAGCATACTAATGCTATGCTGAAGTGCGTAAGATGGCGCCCTTCAAATATTTCATTTACATTCCTCTAATGTCTAACAGATAACTGTGTGTAGTAGGAACTTGCATAAAGAATGGACATGTTCAAAACTAGACACCAATAGCCCAAATTGTCATTACAACTGAGACAGAAAAACAAATCTATTAATAAATGGAAGAAACAGTCTCTTCACTTCATTGTAACCATTCTCTGAAGAGCCAATCATCCTCACCTACAGCTTGTAGCCACAGACATAAACAATTAAAAATAAGTCAATCGATAATTAATCTTCTCATATTTCATTCTTGTCCTCAGCACTGAGAGTTACACTCTACACTATTGCAGAGAATACTTACCTGAACACAGCAAGCAAGGGCGCATCGACACTGTCACCATCAAATATATACAAATGATCCCAGCCGCATTCAGTGGCAAACTCCTCGAGATGCAATCGGATTGTGGTATTGGGTATACCACCTGCATCTACAAGCCAACTACATTTCACATCAATTGAGTAATTTCCATGACCATCATGTATATGACCTGATGTGTCTGGTAATCTAAAAATAAATTCCAACAAGCATAACTAAGTTAAATTATTATTTCAATAAACAAGTAATGTTTTCTGTATGAACAACTATTGTAAAGACAAACAATGAACAATGCTACAACACAGCTTTAGTAACCAAGGACCACGAGCAGAAACAAGTAAGGGGGAGAGGGGAGGGAGAGGGGGAGTAGTAATATGAAAAATACAAAAGGAAGCAAATGTCAATGACAGACAACTCTTCTCACTATCTTTCTCTCCCTCCCCTGCTCTATATCTAACACAGTCCATTATAAATGATGTGACAGAAGGTATTTTTTGCACCTTCATTAAGGTTTCTTCCCAATTCATTCACAGACTAATCCTAGGAAGAACAATTCCTTCAACACTTAGGCATGAGCTGCTGCTAATATAAATCTACCTCTAAACCCCTACTCCCCAAGTCACCTTATAGAGAAAGTGTGTCACAGGTACCACTATCATCTCCTTTCCTTCTCAATTTGCAAGTTGTCCACCAGAGAACCTACTATTGATAGGCCTCCATATTTATTTGAATTTATGTATGTTTCCATCATGAGATCGCAAGATTTATGCAAGAGTAAGCTAGCTACTGTTTGACTCTACCTGACATATTTGCTCTAGGACTGTTAACAGTTACTCATGCACAACAAAAACAAATCATACGAAACCAAACTCTCACTTTTCTCAGATGATATACTGTAAGCCATGAATCAAGGCAGTCAGGTAAGACGTAGTATTTCTTGATTTCTGAAGAGCATCAGCCTCAATGCCACACCTATGATTATTGTCAAAAGTACAATTATGTTTGCTATCAAGTGAAATTTGTGACTCGATTGAGGATTTCTTTTGTGAGAAGGATACAGCTAGTTATCTTGGATGGAGAGTCATCCACAGATGTAGACATAACTTCGGGTGTACTTCAGGGAAGAGTGTTGGGTCCCTCGCTCTTCATGTTATATATAAGGGGCATTAAAAAAGAAATGAGCCGAGGCATAATTACAGAAACCAGTACCTGTATGTTAGAAGTATTGACCCTGGCTGTTGAGACACTTGTCCCACTGTGCCACAAGGCAGTGAACGGCTGTCTCATAAAATTCCCGGGGCAGTGATGTTAACCAGTTCCACACACACAGTTGGACATCGTCGTCCGAGGTGAATCGTTTGCCCCTCAGAGCCTTTTTAAGGGGACCAAAAATGGCATAATCACAGGGAGAGAGGTCCAGACTGTATGGAGAGTGGCCGAGAACCTCCAATTTGAATTTATGCAGGAGTGCCGCGACTGTGTTGGCCATATGAGGCTTTGCATTGTTGTGGAGCAGAATGACCCCATGGGTGACATTGCCTGGTCGGTTTGATTTGATCACTTGGCAAAGGGTGGTCAAGGTTTGCGAGAAATGCTGGGCATTCACTGTTGTCCCATGCTGCAGGAAGTGAATCAGAAGAGGGCCATCTTGGTCGAAGACGAACGTCAGCATAACCTTTCCTGCACTCATGTGGATGGCCTTGGCTTTTTTTGTTGGTGGTAACCTTGGATGCTTCCTCTGGAGACTTTGTTGTTTTGAGTCCGTTTCGAAGCGATGACACCACGACTCACTTCTGGCGACCACTCGTGCTAGGAACGCATTCCCTTCCCAAGCATAGTGCTGCAGATGAGCAAGAGAGTGGGCCACTGACATGCTTCCTGGTGTGGTTGAAGACTGTGGGGGCCCCGATTGGGCAAACACTTCGCGCATGTGCAGTTGTTCCTTCATGATGATGTGAACACTTCCGACGCTCAATCCGTCCATGGCAGCTACAGCTTTCACTGTCACTCAGTTGTCCTGAGTAATGAGTGCATCCACCAGCTGGGCGATGTCATGGTAATGCAGTATGGTGCTCCAGATCATGCATCATCGGCTAACGACACCCATCCTTCCCTGAAACGCTTGTGTCATGCCTTGACCCTTGCAAGGGACATGCAATGGTCGCCATACACTTTTCACATCTGTTGATGAATGTCCGTTCCCCCTACTCCTTCCGCTGTCAGAAAACGAACACCTCTTTGCTCTTCTTTTGAGGCCTCCATGTCACTGTTTGCAATGTGACTGGCAACGTTGGATGATTGACGCATGCTGCTGCTAGCTCTGTATAGTCATGTGATGTGCACGCATGCCCTCTAGCAACGGGCTGTGAACTTCCATGCTCTGGTCGGAAACACACCTCGTTACACACGCCACTATATTAATCTCCTGTCACTGGTTTGCAGATTCCAGACTCCGGCTTGTTTCTTTTTGAAAGCCCCTTACATTAACAACATTGCAGACAATATTAACGGTAACCTCAGACTTTTCACAGATGATGCAGTTATCAACTATGAACTAAAGTCTAAAAAATCTTGACAAATTTTCAGTCAGATCCCGATCTCTTCACAAAATGAAAAGCTGTGGTATCCTATAACAACACTATCAATGAGTCACAAATGGAATCAGTAAACTGTACAAATACCTGGATGTTATCCTTTGTAGGGACATGAAATGGCATGATCGCATGGCCTCACTCATGGGCAGAGCAGGTAGCAGATTTCAGTTTACTGGTATAATACTAAGAAAAATGCAGCTAGTCTACAAAGGAGATTGCTAACTAATCACTCATCGAATTCATCCTAGAATGTTGATGAAGTGTGCCGGACCCGTACCAAATATGTCTAAGAGGGGATACTGAATGCATACAGAGAAGGGCAGCACTAATGGACATATAGGTCTGTCTGATCCACGGGAGAACATCACAGAGATGTTGACGAACTGAACTAAGGAAGGAAGAATGGATGTAACACCCATCGACATCAAGTTTATTTGAGATGGAGCATAACTGATATACTTATCAAAACATTATCTACCAGTACTTTGGTATCTGGAACGATAATAAAATCAAGCAAGGGCAGCATATCACTTTGTAATTTGCATCTCACTTGTGATGTTTCGAAATGAATGTCGCCTTAGAAATTAACAATGTTAGAAGGTTGGCACAACTGTACTTGAGCATATGTTGTATCGGGGAATCCACTAGTTTCCGGACCCATGTTTATTTACGATTATTTGATACTTCCACTCCCACTTTCATTTGTACCTGTAATAGTCGAACACCCTGTATAGATCTAGTGATCCGCCCATCTGTCCTCAGAACAAACTTGAAAACATGACTTAACATGTGCCTTTTTCCAATCCTTTGGAATGCTTTGGTGCTCCCACAAATTTCTTTCACATAATTAATATTACATAATAATACACATATTCTATAAGCTCCAATTTCTTTTTTTGTTGAGTGAAAACAGTTGCCTTCAAAGTCGATAGACTTGGGCAAACACATGTCAAGGAGTATTTTAACAGTGGGTAGCTGGACTCTAATGCAAAAGATCACTGGCCATCAAAGCTGCGAAAACAGCAGTTGGTAAGCAGCCGCACCATCAAAAATCATCTCCTCCCTAAGGAGTACCACATCTACAGCTTTGCACTTTTACACACATCTACTCAAAGCATGACACATGGGACTAAGGTTCAGTATGGCTATAACAAAAATGCCAATGAATGTTGAAAACAAGAAAAATTCTCAGCTGGACTAATGAATGAATCACACGTTGGTGCACACATAAAACACAGTAGAAGGACAATGAAAACCTCACGAGCCAATAACATTTACTTGCTAGCACGTTCATCAATACAGTCCTTCATTTCATAAATCTCAAACAAGGTCAAAACAGTTTGAAGAACTCTCTATCATTTAGTAACAACATCCTGCTCCCCCTCCTCCCCAAAAAACTGACTGTAATTCTTTGAACACACCATGCTTTCAAGCAAAAAGTGCATACTGGATACAGATATGGCCGACCTTCATTTATGAACATCTCTTCAGATGCTCTTAAAGACTTCTGGATTCTCATGGAATCGATGCCATGCATCAGTGCCATCATTAAAAAAATGTATAAATGAGCGAGTGAACTGCTCATATGAAAGTGAATGATGGGACTGGCTGTCTTCCTTCCCCATCCCTATCCTAATTGCTTTGTGTTCCACCTCTAATTATGTTAAAAGAAAGTTTAATTACAGATCATCAGCCTTTCCTTTCTTCCCACATACACAAACCTTGAAACTTCCTTTCACACTGAAAATTTGTGCCAGACACACTCAAAACCAGATTATTAATTATCTTATTAACTAAATGGAAATATAGAAGCATCCAATTCCACCCGTCTGCTTTGACCCATGACATCACAAATATGGCGGAAACGACCATACACTACAACTCCAATATGGCGCCACTGACATCATCACGTAAACATGACCACAAACACGAAAATACATTGAAAAACAAACACACACACGTTCCACAAAAAACGTAATGAAACTAACGGGGCAAGTGTGGGAAATTGGGGGTTTTTGGGTGGAGACAAAGTAAATATAAACAAATTTAGACACACACCACCATACCTAATCACACAAAACGACAAAAAAACCAGACAACACAAAACTCCCCAAATTCCACTAAACACAATATTCTCTGGAATCGGACACTTCCCTTGACCTATATAGCTCAACAGCAGCTCCCGAACCCACACATTGGAATTGAACACATCCCTTGACCTATATAGCTCAAAATCAACCCCCAATCCCACAAATAACACTTCCCTTGACCTATATAGGTCAACAGAAACTACTGACACCAAATCATGAAACCCAAAACTACAGCCACGTCCACAATCATCACTACCTCAAAAAACACAACAAACCAACAAAATTAGAATCTAACACTTCCCTTGACCTGTTATCCTTACGACATCTCCCCATACAGCCATCCCTGGTCCGAGACGCCGGAACTTTAGTAAGCCTCATTTCTTCACCACATACTGAACACTTCACGACTCCATCCAAAAATCCGAAGAGTTGAAGGAATTTTACTAGAGACAATGCACTGTCCCCCATCATCGCCAACAACCGAAAACTGTTGACCTTGTCAGTCATGTCCATACCTACCAAAGACATAAAAAAAGCAATGTACCAAAATTCACACAGGATGAACAGAAAAAAAACTACAATAACGTCGAAATAACAAAGCTAAAATCATTAACTCACTGAAAAATATTCCGCTGAAAGCACAGTCCTGATAACACACACGTGCAATGCTATCACGCAAATGAACCCCATAACCACTGACCGCAACAATACGCCACCTATAAAAATGCCACACATGCAAACTAAACCAGAAACGTCACCTAACACACCACCAGAGAACACCACAAATCATACCACCATGACACCTACAAACATGCCACTCTCAAAAACTAAATTCCGCACCGTCATGACATCACACACCACAACAGCCTTACGTCATGTGTCAAAGCCGACGGTTGGGATCGGACGCTTCAGTTGACCCAACTAAATTTTCCAAGTGAGAATCACCATCCAACCCAAAGCTTCAATTTTTTTAGTGACTAATTATTAGCACCTTAATGCAAAACACTTTTGGGTATGTACACTATTATCAGTCATTCTTTCATTCACTGCTGAATAAAACCCTTTCTTAACTCTTCAATGTAAATGTTGTGTATTGGACCCTCCCAGCATTTTTCAATGTGGCACAGAAGTAAAAATTAGGCTTAACTATCTGTCAATCTCTTGCCACAACCAGATTTTCTGGTTTCACATGTGTTGGTTTCACCAACTCACAACCAAATTGTCACCTTTCTACCTGAACCAGGCCTCAGGATGCACCACAGATCAGTTGGATGCAATAGGTAACTTTGGCTGGTCTTCAAATCCCATGATCTTAAACTTTACATCTGGAAGTATGCACAACCTTTTTCATGACGTCCACTCATCTTCTATCAGGCCATTGCCAAGGTCATCTATCGCAAGAAAAACAGAGAAATATTTCCTTAGTTTGTCTTTTTGTTAGTCTGATGTGTGTCCCTGATACAATAAAAGCAATGCTAATCTCCATTGCTTTTCTCTTAGCATGATTACTATACAACATCTTGTCTGTAATGCGGTCAATTTTCAACCCTGTATGGAATTTTTCCATTACTTACTAAAGTGGTCACTTGTAATGTGCAAATAACTCAGATATGACCTATAATACAAAAACAGGCCTATAGTACAAAATACAAACACATCAGACTTGATGGAGTGGATATTCTGCAGCCTCATCTTTAAAGTCTGTCATGAAGTCTTAGAGTCATTTTCCATAAAGCATGCTTTGGATAATTTCTCTATCTTCAAAACTGTTAAGAATACACTTTAAAATCAGCGATTAATTACAACGAGACTCTAATATGCCAAAGAAAAAGTTTATGATATAAAATGCTTAGCACGAGCACGTCCTTCCATGTAATATATAATATTGTTCAATTTTTAGTATTAAATATTAAAAACTTAAAAAACAATACTTTTCTGGAAACTAATAATTCGGAGAGTCAAATCAAAAACAATGAGGGCTAGGGCCTATACTGAAGAGGGATACTTGGCAATTTCATAATTAATGAGGATGATAAAATAATACAACACAGCACATACACAGTTAACACTATCAGTAATAGTTCTTGAACAGACACATTAGATTCGCATAGACATATCAAAATATATACCCAAAAGAAAAGAACACCAAGGAAGAATAGATGAGTCATGTCTGCACAAGTAACTGTCACTTTACAGCTTTGGAATAGATGTAGAATAACATGTCACAGTAAAGATGTCAGCTTTACTTTGTTACCTTTATAACAGCTTAAACATAACTAGGTCAATTCTGAAAATGATTCTGTGGGTGCAGATTTTTCATAAAGCATATACTCATTACTATTGTAGGCCTATCTGATTAACAGATTAAGATGCACACTGCAATAGTACTCTACCAATGAAGCTTAAGGTCACTGTGACACACTTTAAAAAGGCTACCAATTCCTGTAAACATTACTTTTCTGCTATGTTATGAACTGGTAACAACCTGAAAAGCTTTGGGCCTCTATTACTTTGTGTCTGGCCACTGACAATCTTGCTGATATGCAAACAATAACAATGTATGTAGCATTGTCATTGCCATTATGTAGACAAATGATGTGCTGTTTATTTACTTCATAAAATAGTTAAACTATCAGCAATGTGAAAGTTGGTTTGAGCACCACAGTATTAGGCACTGTCCTATTGGAGTGGTGTGGCATTGCCTTCCTCAGACCTTTGAACTCACTTAGCCAGCCAGTTATAGGAGGACCTAAAGTTTAACATGGTCTTCGGTTCACAATGCCACACAGTATTTTCCACATTAACAAACATTTCCAGAGATGAAACAAGTGATGAGTGACAGATAAAAATGCCAGTCGACTGACTGAGGAATGAACTCAAGACCTCTGAATCTAGGAAATGGTGCTCAACAACTGAGAGACACAATCCTAACTTAAGCAAAATCTTTAAGAGTCCATTAATTACATGTCATTTCCATTTCACAGATACTTCATATAAAGCATGAAATACACAGGTAACGCCAGCACAGTGCAAGGAAAAAAACTACTCCACTCCTCGTTGCAGTCTATCTTCTTGATAGAGACTGCCACTCATCATATGTCACTGAGTTAAGGATTAAGGGGAAGAATGCAAACAATATACTGATACACACACACACACACACACACACACACACACACACACACACACACACACAAAACGAAAACCTGGATATACTTTTTCCACAGATCAATTGGGGGATATGAAAAATATATTTATCTAAAGGTACCATCAGAGCATTTTTTTCGCCAACTGGTAATCTTAGGATACAGCTTGGTGTATTTAGCCAAAGAAAATGAAAATTTATGAAATTACACAGATGGCACTTAGTGCACAGAACTTAATATTAACGCGACCATGAGACTAATCTTTGAAGAGGACACACATGCTCATGTCTGGAGATACCATTAACCACTGTAATGTTTGTTACCAGCAAAAATAGCGGTGACCAAACAGTTGATAACAATTAAAATATGTCAACTAGATTCAGCACATTCCTTTTCTGTATATTACTTTTCGCGGGAATTATACTTCTAACAATACTGGGACGTGTTAAGGTCAATCATTTGTCCTTATACATAAACTTTGATATTCACCTCACAATGTAAATAATGTAGGTCAATAACATGTAATCACACATCCCTTATACCACTGATAAGTAAACAACAAAAGTAGATAACTGCTATTTTTAATACATACTTTTTTCCGAAATTTGCCGCCCTAAAACACTTTAAATGTGAGTTTTCTTGAACGAAACAAATAGTGACAACACTATGTCCTAAAGGCTATAGATAAAGGAAAAAACTATAAAAAACGATCACGCCATCTGCTTTCTTACGGATATAAATGACACACTCTCCTAGTTGCTTACTACAATTCCAGTGTAAATTTATGTTAGCCTACACGTATTACAGACCTAGTTTTGCAATCATTTACACACCTATACTTGTTGCATGAGAAGCAAGAAGGCAGAGGATAAGCATATATAAGTTACACTATTTCGTTATTAATAAGCACTTTCTCTATTCTTACCGCACTTTTCCTCCACAAAATTGACAGGAAGGTCCTTGCCACCCATCAAAACAAACACAACCTGTGCCATTCACACATTCCCCGTTCACACACTGTGCACCAGTACAGTTTGTACTCGAAGCTAAATTAAATACACTTGAGTACACTACAATCATACTAAACACTCCACTCGTAAAAACACATTTTCGGCGATATTTCGACTTAAACAGGAATAAAAACATCTGCAAAGCCGCTGCCATCTTGCAACCAACATTTCTGCCATAGATGTAAATAGCTGTGCCACTACGAACCCGTTAAAAATCAGTATCCTCCAACGATCTTTAATGTAAATCTCAAAACAAAGTGCAATGTCTCTGTAGTCTGTATTGCTAATATTGCCAACGTACAACGAATTTCGTAATGGTTTATGACTACAAAACGTGGAACGAGATGTGGCACAGCTTAGAAGACGTCTATACACAATAAAAATTGAATTTCATAGTGAGAACATTTCCTGCGGGATATAAGATCTTACTTAAGGTTCATGGAATTGAAACTATCGTAAAATCAACGGGGGACTCATTATCTACTTAGATTTAGAGCTGGTGTAATTTCAGTGCTTTAGTCGTTTTCACATGTTATCCCGAGAAATGTTCCTTTTTGTTAAGCGAATCCATGGTGTCTTCATTGGTCATCAGACGCAAGGTGGTTCTAAAGGAGAGATCGGCAAACTAAGCACTGCTTTGGAATACTTTTAGAGGGAACATTTTTATAACGTGTGTGCCTTGTTTGATGGGGAAAACGCCATGAATGGAAGTTACTAGCAAATGATTTATTTATTTACATTTTGTTTGCTTGGAGCCATCACAATGATGGCTTTAGCAAACCTAAAAAATAAGTGTAATAATAATTATACTTAAAAAATATTGTACATACCGGTCCTACAGGGGTTGCTTATATCTGTTTTGTAGATTCACTAGAGTAAGGCCCGCTGCTTCGCTCTCTTACACTGTGTAGTCTGCACATATTATTGTTTTGTGTATTATTTTTCTGTAATCGAATTTAATTTGTATGTTTTTACTCCCATTGCACATGTGTAAATCTACGCATTGTGCAGAACAGTGTATTTAATCTACCCAAACTAAGCTGCTACAGGTTGTTAAAATATAGTAAAGCAGTTCTGCACATAAAATTTGCACATTTAAAAAAATTCGATTTATATATTCTTATGGACATTGTCCACTTCAGTACAGTCATATTTTAACAGAGGTTTAATGCAAGCATGTTGAGATTAATAAGGCACAAAATTTTCGCTGAAAATGTGAAGGAATATTTTTTTTTTGTTTTTGTTTTGATTTCTCCTTTCTCTGCTATTCGCTATTCGCCAGCAGTGGCGATTACATATGAAAGGCATTAACTCAAAAACAAAACAAAAAAAACTCACACAACAGTTGCTGCTCTCATCTATTACTTTCCCCTCTTTGGGGAAGTGTGAGGGGGAGTTTGTAGCCTTTCGGTTTTACTCCCCTGTGTACTTGTGTGTGTGATTATTTCTGTACTTTTTGGTGTCTGTGAAATGTGATGATTGTTCTGTGTGAGTCTGGTACTTGCCTGAGGTTTTGGCGAGATAATTGTAGTAATTTGGGTAGGAGCAGGATTTGGGAATGGATATTGGGATTTTTCTCTTCGACTTAGTCGTCGAAGATCGTCATGGGGCGATTGTGTTTATCGCGGGACATGTCATACCGACCTAGGGAGTGGATGAGGGCGTTTCCAGACCTGGAAGTCCCTTCATAGAAGGCCCTTGCCAGGTCTTGAAAACGCTCTCTCAGGAGTGGGATTTCAGCAGCGGCACGCAAATCGTCAATGGGGAATCCAAGAGGTAAACGCAGTGCCCTCCTGAGGGCGCGGTTCTGCAGCCTCTGGAGTTTGTCCAGATGCTGCTTCGCCGCATATCCCCAGACAGGACACGCGTATTCCATGAGTGGCCGGATCAGGGCCTGGTATACGTTCACTCCTACTGGGCAGGAAAGGGAGCTGGATGAGTTGAGGATTGGGTACAGGATGGACATTCTGGCACAGACCTTCCTATGGATCTCGTCTATGTGGGGTTTCCACGTAAGACGAGAGTCCAAGGTTACGCCAAGATACTTGGCGGTTCTGCGCCAGGGGAGTTGGGTTCCGTTTAGGTGAAGGTGGAGGGGGGGGGGCGTTGAGGAGGTTCGCGCCTTCCGAGCCTACGGGTAATCAGCATAGCCTGCGTCTTTTCGGAATTGATGGTGATTCGCCAGCGACGGGCCCAAGTTTCTGTGTCATCTAAAACCCTTTGTAGCCTACGAATGATCAGGTCATTGTTCGCGTTTCTTGTGTAGAAGGCTGTATCGTCAGCGTACTGAGCGGTGTGCACCAGGGGGGCCGTTGGTGTGTCCGCAGTGTACAGACTGTACAAAACGGGCCCCAGGACCGATCCCTGTGGCACCCCAGCACGAATACGCCTCTTGGTGGAGGTGGCTGTTTCTACTTTGACAGAGAAAGTTCTGTTCGAGAGATAGCTTTTGATCTGCTTACCTATGCTCCCGGGGAACCCTTGTGTGTACAACTTGTAGAGTAGCCCTCTATGCCATACTGAGTCAAAGGCTTTGGCTACATCTAGTAGCACTATCCCGCAGTAACCTCTGTGGTTGAAGCCCTCAGTGGCTGCTTCAACCACTCTCATGATCTGTTGTGGGGCAGAGTGGTTCTGCCGGAATCCGAATTGGAAATCCGGCAGAATTTGCTCTCTGGTAATATGTTCTCGTATGGATCTTAGCAGGAGGCGCTCATAGATCTTGCTGAGAGTTGGCAAGAGGCTAATCGGCCTGTAGTGCTTCGGGAATAGAGGGTCTTTCCCTGGTTTGTGTATTGCGACCACTTCCGCGTGTTTCCAGCAAGCTGGGAACTCGCGGGTGCGAGTAATCTCGTTGAAGACGTTCGCGAGGTGTTCGATCGCCGTGGGTGGGAGGTTCTTGACCAACTGGTTGGTGACACTGTCATGTCCTGGCGCCTTTTTGAAGGAGAGGGACCTAATTACTTTTCCACGTCTTCAGGGGCAAAAACTGTGGGTCTGTCTTCTGGGTCCTCCTCAGCATCGAGGAAGACAGCCAGTTGACGACGGACCACTCCTTCATGCTCATCATCCTGGGGTTCAGCCGCTTGGAACTGCTTCTCGAAAGTGTCGGCGAGGGCGTTGGCCTTTTCAGCATGGCTGTAGGCCATTCCCCGCTCGCCGTGCAGTGGTGGCATCCTAGTGCGTCTTTTTGTGAATTGTTTGGTTGCTTGCCAAAGTGTGTGATCGTCTACTTTGAGGGCTGTGAGGCGGTTTTGCCATTGCTGGTTTCTGCGTTCATTGAGCGCTACCTTCAACTCTCTCTGTAGACGATTGAGCAGCCTCCTTGTGGCCTGGTTTCTGGTTATCTTCTACTCTTTTGCCACTCTGTTCTTATGTCGAATTTGAGCTAGCAAGTGTTCCGGGAGCTGTATTTGCGGCGGCGGGCCATCCCTTTGTGGAGGGGTGGCCTCTTCTGCTGCCTGCAGGATGGTACCTGTTAGGTCTTGTAGCGCTTGTCTACTGTTTCGGCAGTAGGTGGCGGAGCGCGAGCGATATCAGAGGCGACAGTTTCTCGGTATCGCTCCCAGTTTGTACGTTTGTAAGACGTCTGGTACCGTGGGAGTGCTACCCATTCTCCCACGTCGACCTCTAGAATCACTGGGTTGTGGTCGGAGGACATTCTGTTGATTGTCCTCGCGGTCACAAACCCTGTAATCCTCCTAGTGAGAGCTATGTCTAACACGTCGGGCCTGCCTCCATTTTTTGGAAAATGTGTGGGCTCGACTGGACCCCATGTTTCGAAATGGTGGTTGCGCGCTAGTTGTTGCAATCTGGCGCCTGCTCTGAAGATTAGAATTCCAATCAGGATGTTTGGCATTGAAGTCGCCCCCTATTATGAGTTTGCCTTCAATTTGCCCTAGAGTAGCTATGTCTCCCTCATCTATCTGGTCTTGTGGGGGTCGGTAGATTGCAACGATTGTTAGGGGTCCAGTGGCAGTGGCTACTTCTACCGCCACTGCTTCGATTTTATTGGTAGCTGGTAAGAATACCTGGTGGTGGGGGATCCCTCTTTTTATGTATATGGCCACTCCTCCGCCTTGGTTGGCCTGTCTTTGCGATGGCTAACATAGTTGGGGACCGTCGCTTTTATTCCCGGTTTTAGGTGGGTTTCCCCCATCATGCATATGTCGATGGAGAACTCCTTCATGAGTTCTCTGAACTCAACCTCTTGATTAACAATGCCATCTGCGTTAAAGACGCACATTGTCAGGCCTTGAATATTCGGTCGTCTATTCATGATGGGGTTTTGATACTACTGAGGAAGTCGCAGAGGGGAGTGACTGCTGGACTGTTGCCTGAAGGGCGACGAGGATCTGTGTGTTCTGCTTCTGGGCTTCCCTGAATTCCTTCATCATTTCCATGACAAGGTTCATGGTCTGCACCATTACACCTAACAACTGATCCATGGGGGGGGGGGGGGGGGAGGAGTGTGTGTGGGGTTCCCTAGGGCTTTCTCTGTCATGGTGGACCTGGTCGTTGTTGCTGTGTATTTCTCGGTGTTGTTCTTGTGATAGTGTCTGGTGTTGTGGTGGTTGGGCAATGCTTTCATGGTTCCTCGGGGGAGAAACCACTTCCGCATATGTTGCCCTTGGTGTGTCTGGCCTTGGTTTTACCCAGGCCTTGTCTGTGTGTATTGTCATGTTTTGGTTTCTTGTGTGTCTGGATGGGTTCGTGGTGTTTTCTTTTCGTGTGTGGGGGGCGGCCATTGCACCCTTTGCCTGCTGTTGAGTGTCTTTTGTGGACCTCACAACCTTGGTAACCCACCGTGTGGTTTTTGCCACACAGCGCACACCTTATTTGTGGGTCCGTGTGTTTTAGTGTGCATGTCCTGGTGTCATGGGCCTCGGCGCACTTCCTGCACCTCACCGGCATGGTGCAGTGCGCAGTGATGTGGTTCAGGCCCTGACACCTGAAGCACTGCACCATCTTGTTTTTACGGCGCAGTGGCTCCGTGGTGACAGGCACAGCCAGGACCATCTTAATCTCCCTCTTGTTTTGCGGTATGTCAGGGAGTGTTACCTGGTACAGCGGCCACTTGCTGTCTATGCTGCCCATTTGCTGTACCACCTTGACGACGTACCCTCGGGTAGTCAAGTCTGTTTTGATTGCCTGGGGGGACACTCGTCTTGGAAGGTCTCTAATAACTATGTTTCTGTTTCGTGTCTTTGTTGTTGGGAATGTGTAGTGAGGTATGTTTCTTGTGTTGAATAGTGTTTTGACTGTGTTTTAGTGTTCGAGTGTGTGTACTGTGACTTTTATTTTGTCTCCACCGGCGGGTTTTGCCTGGAAACTGCCTCCCCCGATTTCTGTCTTGAGCAACTCGAAGAGCTCCTCGTAGTTTTGAGGAAACTCTGCGACAATCGGGGGGAGGTGGTGGGCGACTTGGTTCTGTGTTTGTGTTGTGTTTTCTGTTGTCTCTGGCTCTTCAGCAACCGGCTGAAATCTGTTAGGGGTGGGTTCCACTCCCCGGGCTGGCGGAAGCCTCAGCTGGCGAAACATTTTCTTCGCCAGCACGAAACCATCCGAATCCTGCCCGGTTACAAGGTTCCCTTCCAGTGCCGGCGTTTCCTGGTCCCCTCCCAGAGCGACGACAGGTGCTGTCGGGGACGCAGGCTCCCCAGAGGGTGTGGAAGTGGTTGGGGTGGGGGTGGTGGAGTGCTTCTTCCCCTGGGAGTGCTTCTCCTTCCTGTCCTTCTTTACACGCCGCTGCTTGGATGTGGTGGACTTGTGTGGGGGGTTTTAAGGTATTTGGAACGGGTGGAGGACTGAGACGAGGGGGTGGGTTTGGGGAGGATTTTGGTCGGCAGACGGATCGTCTGCTTGCCATTTTTCATGGATTCAATGTATTCAGGTAGTGTGCTGGTGGCGCTGGCAAGCAGGAGCGGAGTTAGGACGAGGTTAGGAGGGGTGGGATTGCAAGTACTGACGATGTATGAGGTTGTTGGTGTTCTGTGTATGATGGCATTATTTGCTGTGTTATTTGCCATGTCCGGAGCGGAGAAGGGGGGGCGCTGCCAGGGGGGTGCCAGTTACAGCCTTCGTTGACACCGTTGGGTGGTCCGGCTGCATTGCTGGCCCTATTTTCCTGGTGAACGTGGAGGTCTGATCGGCGGCGGCGGAAACCTTCTCTGCGGTTCCGCGGCCGGCTCCCAGGTCCTGGCCCACATTTTCCCTAACCTTGGGGGGAGGGGGGGGGGGGGGCCGAGCCTGGCTCTGCGGCAGCTGGGGCGCTCGAAACGGCCGGAGACGCGACCCGCAGCAACAACAAGACGCGCCTTTTGTCGGCAGCGGAAGACCGCTTCGACCCCAAGGCATCACCAGTACAAGACATTTCCGCAGCGGCAAAAAGCACGACAATGCTACTCTAAATACTTCCTGAGGTTGATTTGCCATCAGATGATACTGAGCGCCAAACTGTGTTTTAACGAAAACTCAGTTGGCTACTCCTGCGTCCTTGATATGCGTAAGTTTCAAAGCTTTACCACCCTCGAGACGTAACCCGCAAGCAGGTCCCTGTGGCTCGGTGTAGTATCGTAAGCGCTCCTGCAGCTCTGCACGCGATCACTGCACAGTACGACTGTCACCGAGCGACTTCACACAACAGTGAATCACTGCACTCTTGATGTTTTGCGGGCGATGTAGGTGTGCTGGTGGCTGAAGCGGCGGCAGCTGAGGGCTAGTACCTTCCCTCAGCTGGACTCCTGTCTGCAAAGGGTGGGAGAGGCAGCTAGCTATCAGAAAAGGAGCGAATACGATTTTACTGCTTGGGTTGCATGCTTCACAAAACAAGGCGCCACAGTACATCAGTGCTAACGGGCTTCCTCCTTTCGACCGACTGTCGGGGTCAGATGGCCTTTAACGAAGCTGTGTGGTCTGTTAAACTGTGGAGGGTGTAAGACGAAAATAAATTAATTGATGTCAAGTACACCATTGAAAATGTTTTGCAGTGGATGAGGAACGACATTTGGAGTAAGTTTCACGCTATAGTCCACGTTTCAGACGAAGAACATAGTAATTTCATCCAATGTAAACAAAATGGTTGCGTCCTTGTTTGTTCTATCTCCACCATGAGAAAACGTGTTGTGTCAAACAAGGGCGCCCATACTCATGGGTAAGAGGTGGCCGCGCCACCCGCTTCCTCACTCTTGGGGAAAGGGAAAAACATAATGTAGTCAAGTGTTTTTCATTCAATGAAATGATTTAAAAGTCGGTGTGGCGCAGGTTTACAATAGGGTCGTAACTGACACTTTTTTATGGCTGTTTACAAGGGGCCATTCGTCTTTCAAAATGTTAAAAATGCATCATACGACCAGGTCCAGCACCCCCCCCCCCCTTTTACAAACTATCATATGGAAGCCCTCGATATCAAACGAAAACTGGGAACAGAGCAACATCGCGGTTATACCCCAGCAACAAAAAAGCGCGCTATTTTTGTATTCTTTTGGTCATGCTAACATACGTTTATGGGCTAACAGCGAGTTTGCAGCTAATAATTCATTTCTGCAATTTATTTTAATAATTAATCACCATGTGGAGACTTCACTTCATCCTCAGGTCATGTTTTCTGGTACTGTCGTTAAACACTGGTAACGCCTCAAAAGTGTGTATTTGTATACGACTCTGACTAGATATGAAATATTGAAAAAGTTTTGTCGATATAAATGTACATTAAAGATAACAATATTCGCTGCTAACCTATCAGTCGTTATATTGGTATACAACTAGCTTCTGTCATTTAGGCAGGTGACATTTAAATTTGCACTTGGAATACCTATTAAGCCGAAATCATGACTGTGTGAAATAAATGAATAGTAATTTACATTTTAACATCTGAAATTTCTTTTAAACCAATAAATGTAGCAGAAATGCCGCTAGCCCGCGATTACCGGTATAATTGCAAACTGTTGTACTCGCTCTCCTTTCTGGGTGAGATAAATCCATTTGTACCTGACAACAGACTTAGGCGATGAGTGGGCTACAGCGGAGACTTACGGATCGAATACCGGGCACAAGGAGAAGGCGAATCCGGAGATGACGTCACGGGACTCGTTGGCGAGTTTGAACACCACCACCTAAATCATCGTTCAGGTGGCGTTAGTTTGAAGCGAGTATACGGAGATCTAGAGGTGGCGATGTCACGCGGGCTGAGTGGTTTCTTGAAGACTGTCTCGAGGGCTATTTGCAGAAAGTTCGTGAATTCTGATCTGTATCATTTGGAAATCATACTTTTTTTTATTTTCGTCCCACAACTATGACAGATAGTCTGTGTTCTCTTTGTGCTTTATTTCGATTGTTGAAAATACAATCTGGCCTAAATTCCATTAGTACTGTGTCTTTCTTGTTCGGGGAAAGGTTTTGTGTATGGTACAGTCAGTGTCTCTAAGTTTATGTTTGCTAGAGTGTTTCTGTTGAGCACAAACATTTCTTTGCATGTTTGCCGTATCTTGCTGTGTTCCCTCATCGGAAGCGATGTTCTAAGGTGTCACGTAAGTCACGGTTATGGCATTTATCCGTTGTTGATGATGATGATGTTTGGTTTGTGGGTCACTCGACTGCGCGGTTATCGGCGGCCGTACAGATTCCCAACCGTTGCTCAGTCCAATCTCGCCACCTTCATGAATGATGGTAAATGATGAGGACAACACAAACACCCAGTCATCTCGAGGCAGGTGAAAATCCCTGACCCCGACGGGAATCGAACCCGGGACCCCGTGCTCGGGAAGCGAGAACGCGTCCGTGAGACCATGAGCTGCGGACATTTATCTGTTGAGTTAAGGTTGATTGCTGCTAGTTTTACATTTGTGATCATGATGTCACTGACTTCCTCATACCAGGCTATTTTTACTTTGGTGTTTAAGGTAGCTTCATCCAAGTTTTGCCACACTTGTTTCCATTTAAGGTTTTTCTTTTTATTTCTTCGTTGTGTCACGCTTCTCCTCTCAGTTCTGCATATAGCATTTTTGTTGTCCTTATGCATGGGTCGTCGGCTGTTTCTAGTATGTAACCTTCTTGTAAGAAATATTCCCTTACGTGTTTGAAAGGGACGGTTGCTAGGTTTAACGGCACTTTTTTCTGAATCTAGCCGGTACACGTTTAATGAGGTGGGTGTCTAGCAGTGCCGCGCATTTCTTTTTTAGGTCGATGAGGCTCACACCTCTTTCTTGTACACTCAGTGTGCACATGGTGGGCTCCACTTTAAGGATTTCATAACGCCATAGAAGGTAGAGTACTGCCCCTGCTAAGGCTCTAGCTGCCTCTTTTGGCAGACTAGACACTTGTGCCAGAAACCATATTTTTGATAGTAACTATTTGGTTATTAGACACCACTTCTGAAAGAAATCCAGGCTCTCTATTTCAGTTTGTTCTTGCAGGTTCTCCTGCTTTGTGTATAGTTGAAAGCCAGTCTATGCCTGTCACTTTCATTGGACATGAATACCACTGTAGCCCCAGGCATTTTTGTGTTTCTGCTACCGAATGCCAAGTGCTACCTTCATTAAGGTCTGGTTTCCGATCAGTTTGAGTGCAGCCTTTCTCGGATTTATTTTTGCCCGTGCCGCTAGTCCAAAAGTTTGGACAGGTTCTTGTATTCTTGGGATGTCTGCAATGTCTGAGCCAGTGGCGGATGCATAAGGGGGGCGCACCCTGCGCCACCCCCTCCTCCCTTGCGCGGCCGCCCGCATTGCCACCCGCGCCGCCACCGCCAGTCAGCCCACGCCCTGCCACATAAATCGAATCAGTGCTTAACTGAACTACCATTCTTTGAAGAAGAATCACTCTTTGTGATTAAAAAGAACCGAATGGGAGAGATTCTTCAATACAAGCAAACGAGCATAAACGACTTTAATGATCGTAATTCTGTTATGCAAGCGTTGTCTGTTTGTTGTAGATCTGACTATCCTACTTTGCACATCCTGTACAAAATATTTGCTTGTCTACCTCCATCTGTTGCTACAGTAGAAAGTTTTTCAACATTGCGGCGTACAAAGACATGGCTGAGGTCGACAATGAAGGAGGATTGTCTTAATGGCTTAGCTCTGTTGAACAATTACCCTGACACTGATTGTCCTACTGATGATGTAATTACCCATTTTCCAGGAAGAAAAGGCGCATACAGTTCATCATTTAAGGAAGAGAACTACGATCGTAACTTTTTTTATATCATAAGATGTCATTGTCTTGTATATGTATATTCAGTTTAAATAAAACTTTCTTAAACTTTGCATGTGACTTGATCATTTTCTATTACGGTAAAAGTAAAGGCAGCTCAAGATATCTATAGCGGCCCCTCCTTGAGGTTTTTCTGAATTCGCCACTGGTCTGAGCCATGGTGACATTCCTTATTTTACTCTAAAATTTACCGTCTATAAATAGTATTTGTCTGTCACTTTTCGCAAAGCTGGCAGGTTCATAAGTTCCAAAGAAAATAAAAACATCAATAGCTTACAGAATTGCAATGTCTGCACCAATTGAAGATATAATAAACTGCTCCTTTAATTCGTCTGTCTAACTAGCACAAAAGTCGATACACTGCCTCCGCCATCTTCAATAAAGCATGTATACAACTTGTGATATTATTGGATTTCAGACATTTTGCATATGAGAAAAGGACAGCCATCGAGCTGTAGTTTGTACTGATACTAAGCATGACAACGCGAGAGTAAAAAAAACGAAATCTGTTTATAACGTGCGCCTATACCAAGGTACTTTTAAACACTATGACTCGCTGGGCGCAGATATTTAAAATCATTGCCGCAGCGCTTGATAGCAAGAAGCTGCGAAACAGAAGAAAGAACAATTTATCATTTGTTAGGAAAATTCTAGAGTCTTTATAGTTAATTGTACTTCTGGTCGCCGATATGTTAGCATGTACTTCATTACCTTTGATGTTTGGTTGCCGACTTGTTAAGACGTGTTGTGTAGCACCGCTACAAGTTATATTTCATTTAGTGTGAAAAACCACGTTATCACCAAGAAAACAAAAACGCTTTTGTAAACTTTGTGACGATAAAAAATACTTACTCGCACGACAGGACATTTAATTTTTACAAAATATCACACATACAAAAGCAGCGATTGTTGGACTGTTCCACGTATGAGAAAAACATAAAAGTGTAAGTTTTGTATTCATTGTAAATTTGTTAATGTTTATAGTTTAACGCCTTTGTTCTTTGAGAATATATTGATGCTTCACTGTACAGAAAATCTATGCTTGTTCTTTTCTTTAAATTAACCACAAATAATGTTTATGTTTAAATGAACTTTGTTACAGGTTCGCTCTTTATTGCGGTGTCTCGATTGTATTTGGGAGACCATTAATGTGTTCAATTTCCGATCTGACAACTTTTTTTACAAAATTTCACTGTTTTGCATTTTCTTTATTATTCAAATAGGTCCCTTAGGTAATTTCATTGAACAGTCTGATTGCGTGAAAGCAATCCGGGTTAAGAGGTCATTTGAGAAACTATTTTCACGCAATCAATCCGTACGTCTCCTAAACACAATCGAGAACCGACGCATCGTCGATCATTCATTAATTTTTCTCTCTTTCCAAGTCGTACCAAGAAACGGCCAAGGAGAACTGCCGTGAGTACGCAATCTAGTGTTAAAAGGTTGCATTCTTTATCTTGTCGGCAAACATTGCCATGAATTATCATCATCAATGTTATATTTGGTTAAATGTGAAAAGCAGAAAAACCTTTTAACGCTAGATGTGGCGCCCGAACAGGGACCTAACTAAAAAACTAATTTGTTCCTTTTATTTTCATGCTACCATCTGGAGAAAATTGGAAGCCAAAACCAGTGATAAAAAAGAAGGACGCATATGCAGAAAATCGCAGTAAGAATCCACAACAACAATAAATAGCAGCGCGCAAGACAACTAATGTGAGTACGATTTTTCATTACGTTTGAAGCTTTGCGTACCGAGCATTCAGTCGGCTCGTGACATTCACTCTCTACGCTTCTTTCCTATTCCTCAAGCAATTTAATTTCCAAATTTCTGTTTCCTTTTGCTATTAGATCTGCCTCTATCACATCATTTCGCTTACAATAGTTAGAAATATTTAGTAAGAATTTCTATTGTTGTGTATTTTAGTGAATCACAATGGCCGCTATCTGTGCCAGTTTCAGTGCTCTATAAGTGTTTTTCATTTATTTTATCACTCCCGTTGCCATACTGGCATTTTCGTGTGTCAGAGTTTCAATTTTTTTTATAACGCGCAAGTAATATCTGAGAAATCAGGACGCGAAATCCTTGGTGCACCTGACAAGTGAAAATCATAATTTAAAAAAAATTATCTTTTTTAGCTCGTGCAGTGTAACTACTTTAAATTTACGATGGCCGATGAGCAACCAAGGCAACTTAGACCGCGCGCGGGTGTAAACAAACCTGAATCTCGTAGTGAGGGAACAACAGACGACGAAGCGACACGTGAGCTGTCGGCGCCACAGACCGCGTCGCAGTCACGTGAATGCTCGCTGTCAGATACACTAAAATTGTTTGCTGATATGAAAACTAGTTTTGAAGCAAACATGGGTAATCTTGGAACGCAAATCAGTCAGTTAACAAGCCAAAGTGCCAATCTTGGAACGCAAATCAGTCAGTTAACAAACCAAAGTGACAATCTTGGAACGCAAATCAGTCAGTTAACAAACCAAAGTGACAATCTTGGAACGCAAATCAGTCAGTTAGCAAATCAAAGTGACAGCAGGTTCAGCAGTTTAGAATCAAGGATAGAGGACATCCAAGCACAAATCAAAAATTCGAATGACACCATGGACGAAAAAATTAAAGCCATTACCACTGCTTACGCAAGCGAGCTAAACGCAAGCGTACACGCAAAAATTGATAGTGTTCTTTCGATGGTGGAATCCGCCGAGACCAATATTGGTAGCAAGTTCATAGATATGCAGGCCCAAATAGATGTGTGTAAATCAACTGCGAGTGACTCTTTGAAACATTACAGTGATGTTTCAAAGAGAGTAAGCCAATTGACAGAAAGTGTCAACCACGTTGGCGAGCGAGTCGAAGACCTTGCTCAGCAAATATCCGATGTCAATATTGACAAAAAGATCGCAGATGTCAATACCGGTATAAGCAATACACTTAATAGGGAATTTGAAGAGTGGATGCAATCCAAAGAACAGTACATTGTCAGCAAGGTACACGCTGAACTAAAGGGTACGGTTAAATCTGCTACAGCAGAAATCTTAACCGCTCCCGGTACATCTGGTGACACATTAACCAGTGAATTAGGTGAAATCAGGCGAGCATTTAGCCACGATCTTCCGGAATGGAAACGTCAGCTAAGCAATGATATAGATCAACTGAAACGACAAGTTACGGAACTGCAAGGTGACAATCAAAGTGAGTATTCGCTACCGCCAGAACACGATAATCGTCAATACCCCGAGTGTCAGGTACAATTCTCACCAACAGTAAATAATACGCACGACGAAACTTCTACGTCACGTAGTCATGCCGATCAACTAACACTCGTTGAACTTATGCGAGACGAGAGTGTGCTAAAGCACAGAGTTTTTCAGCCTTTTATACCTGAAAAACGAAATATACATCCCATGGTATTTCTAAAATCATTCACAGGTGCTTTTCCAGAATCATGGAACGACAGGCAGCGGATACAGTTCATCTTAGGCTATGTACACGGTGAAGGATCAATTTGGGGTACAGAAATAATAGACAAATGTCACACCTATGCAGATTTTGAAAAGCATTTTTTGAATAAATTCTGGAGTTCAGGTATACAACAAAGACTCCGAAAGGAGGTTTACAACGCCGAACCTTTCAACACCAAAGGAGGAGGTTTGAGACGTTATTTTGAAAAATATCTAAGTAAAATTCGGTATTGGGACACGCACATTTCAACCAAAGATGTAATTATGATCTTAAAGTCAAAACTTCCTGTGTCAATACGAGAAAAACTAGTTAATGTGAGTGAAGAAGACCTAGAAGCCTTTCTTCCTGTTCTTGACAATTTGGATATGATCTATGAGGATGTGCGTGCGAGCGCGCGGAATAATTATAATAATGGACCGCCCGCTCCGCAGCAGCACATAAATTGCGTCAATGGAATGTCGTACCAACATAACACGGGACAACCAAACGCTCAGCCTTACGGCAATCATAACAGTTTCAACCGCCGTAATGGAAAACAATATAACAAATATCCACAGCAGAATAGATACAATACGATTTATCAAAACACACAGCAACACAACGGTAATTACCAGTACCAGAACAACAAGACGAATAATGGAAATCGTCACAAGGGAAAGAATTGGAACAATTATAACAGATCACAACAGTACAGTCAGGCGAGCCACTTCACTCACTCTCACCAAATGAATTTTGCACAGCCGAAAAATGTGACATTTTCTCACCAACCCAACCAACAGTTCAGGACAATTCGTCGCATGCTTTTCCTGACACCGCCGGTCATAACAGCCAAGGAAATCCGACCATTTTCTACACACAGGCGAACCAAGCACCAAACGCGATGTCAAATAACACGCAATCAAGAGATGCACAAGTCGTATGGGATACGAACGCAAATTTTCGACCTGGTATGTCGTAAAATACCAGTCAAGTAAAAATAACTGACATTTCAGCTCCACCCCAGTCGGAAACCCATTAGCAAATTCTTTATGCCTCCACGGGGAAGTTGCGGAACCAATAAGCTCTCATATCTTTAACCACTCATGCCAACCTTAGAAAAAAGGCGCATGACAAACACATTAGCAAAGTCTTATCGTATCGTATAAATGAACGAGTGCTATTAAAGACCCACTTCAAACGATCTTTGATTCACCATAAGAATCGCAAGTGGCAGCACTTGTATGAAGGACCATATATTATATTAAGAAAGCCGCACATTGGTTGCTATCTACTAGCTGACCCTGTATCTGGACGAATAAAAGGGTTGTTTCATCACGCAGACTTGAAGAAATACCGAGTCAACCATTGAAAATATCTGTTAAGCTGCTAAAATAAAATATACACACACTAGAAGTTGTCATACTATGTGTGAAGTACCAACGTATGTAAGAGTAATGCACAGGACTAACACCCTGCTGACCTGCCACAGCAAGATAAGTAATTTATATGAGCACTTTATATGAGCACTTTATTGTAAGAGAGCAAGATTTGCCTTAGATGTAAGTTAGTTTTAAGTTAATTGAGCCATGAACGGCCACAGCCGAAAGAGCTGACAAATATTATAGTACGACGTGCTAAGTGCCACCTGCTATCACTAGTTTAAAGTATAGCAAAGCTCTCTCCTCTTGAATGAAATAAATTAAAATGATCATTCAGACCAGAATGATTGCTCGTAGGAAGAAAAAAAAAATTGATTAAGGTCGCTTAATCTAATGAGGTAAATGTTATGTTATGCATAAGGAGTGTGTGACAACAAATTTTATGAGACCACCTATGAAACGCAGCAGGCAAAAAGCAGCAGCTTAGCATATAAGAATCAAGTAAGTCAATAACGATCCAAGTAGCAGGAAAGAAGTGCGCAACTCAATTATTTTGTTATAATACGGAGAAAACCGTATACGCTCATAACAATTTTACGGCACAGTGCAGCTGAAATACTTACAAAGATCATTTATAAATAAACTAATTTAGTACTAGAAATATCTATTTCAGGTCCTCGAGATACGACGATTTTTTTTTTTTTTTTTTTTTTAGAAAACCAATTTTACGATACATGGAACAGAAGATAATTAACAGACACAGTTCACTGCTAATGCATGGTTTAAGTAATTTTAGATATGAATAGAAAATTGTTTAGAGAGCTGGATCAGACGACACTGAAACTACTGTATCGATTTATCTATGGTGATATAAATTTATGTTAAGCTCATCATATCATACGTCATTAACACTGTGTCTTCAAATCTAATCACTCCATAAAAGTCTTTTGTGTTTTCCTCTAGCCGGTATCCTTACCATCCTACCTTATCCAGCAGAGAAGTGAATTTTACGAGCTGGTTGCATGATTGATACATACAGGCTATACGAATGGATGGTCGTGACACATTGGTTGTCGACGGGCTATGCTTATTCTCCGCAAATTGCGAGTTCAGTTAAGATTTGTTATGTGCAATTGCACGACAGGGAACACCCAGCTTCCCAATTTCCCTAATGGTAGTTTGAACACGAACTGTTCATCACGTAAACGAAGCCACATTAACTATGTCTTCAAACTAACGACGTAATAAAGAGAAAATAAAAGAGCTGAACTTGAGAAAAGAGTAACCATTGTAAAAAGAAAAGAATAACAAGATTTCGAACAAAGTGTCTAAAGTGCCTAGGAAGCACAAACAACGAACAAGAGACACGCTTTTCGTCAGGCCTTGTAGTCACACAGACTAAATATTTCTTTGTAAATAATTTTTAGACATGATGTATATACTAAATGTTTACTGTACTTTGTAGTAATAATGCAGTCAGTAATAAATGGACACGTATATGCTGCTGCGTGTGAACCGACTATAGACAAGTAATTAATGGACACGTATAAAAGTGGTGCGTGTGAACCTTAATATGACTACTAAATAAATGTGGACACGAATTAACAATAACGTGTGAACTGAAAAGGTGATAACGCCAAGGACACGTTTGAAATACCGCGTGTGAAGTAAAGTTATAAGTACTTGTACCACGAAACCACGATGTAGAAAGCCGAAGAGTGAAAGTGAATAAGTGTTGTACTTACCACAAACGGCACTGTACGCCTTTCCACGGACTCATTCTTCGAAACAGCTGTGGGAGTCGCCGCATCTGGCTGCTTCCGTAATCCAGGGTCAATGAAAAACTGTGTAAAAACGCACACCACGGGTAGTAGACACCAAACGCTCTGCTTCTCGCAGAATACTGCTGCTAGCGTTGTGGAACTGTCAAGTTATTATCACGTGATTGTGACCAACGGACGTAACACTGTGTACGCTGAGCGCTCAACAATCAATTTTTCTTTGCACAACGAGCGCGGATGCCAAATGTGTTTGAAATGCATTCGAAATAAAATATGATAAAGCAATGAATTAAGCACTCATGTAGCTTGTGAAATTATAAAGACACTAATCGGAAGAGTCTTAAGCCCAAATTTGACAATTGCAACCGAATTTACTGACCAGGCCGAGTAATGACGAAAACGTGTCGAACCAAATAAAACCAGAAAAATAGATAAATGTGAGAATTAAGCATTCCTAAGAGAATGAGACCTTATGTACATAAACAATTGTTATCCTTACCTAATCCAATTTTCTTATAGACTAAGTTATTAGTAAGTAAGCACATTCTAATACAGATTTTTTTTCTGTATTTTTCATGTACGAAAACATAAATGGAAGCACGGACATGTGTCAAGTGAAATAGAGACCACCACCATACGGCTCAACATGTTGCAGAACCAATCTTCCAGTTACTGACCCACGACGTATTTCCAACGCAACATCACACCCCGACAACTACTCCAACTTCCACAGTGAAAGTCATGCCCTACTTTTCCTCCACTGTGAAAGTGTAATCAATTTCCCCACTCAAGTGCAGTGCTATCATTTATACCCGGAGTTCTACCACTCCCAGTGCAACTCATACCTACCCAAATGTAGTGAAACATTTTTTTTGCAGGTCATGAAAGCCACAAATAAGTAAAGTGTTACGTATTTACAGCACGAAATCCTCGACGAAACAACGACAAAAATATTCCTGTAATATGTCATTGTAAAACAAGAATGTCAAATTTTTGTAACAATTTTGTTCACGAGTGCACACAGCACCCAGACTTCCTGCGAAGTCAAGAAATTTATTTCTTTGTTATTTTTTAATATTTATTATTCCATGTATAATGTATCTATGTATGTGTATCTTTATCTTAATTTCATTATCTTTTACCGAGAAATGAACATTTGTTATCCCTATACAATACATTAGAAAGAGCACAGTTCAATTGCCATCTAGTTACCCTATGGACAAATTACTATCAATTTCAGTCGTACGAATAGACTTACCTGATACCCTGTATGTTAACCACTTTGCCCGATGTAGTGTGTAAAATCTATTGTAAGGAATTTTTGCAAGTAATACTAACTTGTTTCACGAAAGCAATAATATCACGACTACGCGTGAGTCGCGATGATACTGACGGAGTCATCGCTCCTCACGCGGGAAGCAATGTGATATTATTGGATTTCATACATTTTGCATATGAGAAAAGGACAGTCATCGAGCTGTAGTTTGTACTGATACCAAGCATGACAACGCGAGAGTAAAAAAAACGAAATCTGTTTATAACGTGCGCCTATACCAAGGTACTTTTAAACACTATGACTCGCTGGGCGCAGATATTTAAAATCATTGCCGCAGCGCTTGATAGCAAGAAGCTGCGAAACAGAAGAAAGAACAATTTATCATTTGTTAGGAAAATTCTAGAGTCTTTATAGTTAATTGTACTTCTGGTCGCCGATATGTTAGCATGTACTTCATTACCTTTGATGTTTGGTTGCCGACTTGTTAAGACGTGTTGTGTAGCACCGCTACAAGTTATATTTCATTTAGTGTGAAAAACCACGTTATCACCAAGAAAACAAAAACGCTTTTGTAAACTTTGTGACGATAAAAAATACTTACTCGCACGACAGGACATTTAATTTTTACAAAATATCACACATACAAAAGCAGCGATTGTTGGACTGTTCCACGTATGAGAAAAACATAAAAGTGTAAGTTTTGTATTCATTGTAAATTTGTTAATGTTTATAGTTTAATGCCTTTGTTCTTTGAGAATATATTGATGCTTCACTGTACAGAAAATCTATGCTTGTTCTTTTCTTTAAATTAACCACAAATAATGTTTATGTTTAAATGAACTTTGTTACAGGTTCGCTCTTTATTGCGGTGTCTCGATTGTATTTGGGAGACCATTAATGTGTTCAATTTCCGATCTGACAACTTTTTTTACAAAATTTCACTGTTTTGCATTTTTTTTATTATTCAAATAGGTCCCTTAGGTAATTTCATTGAACAGTCTGATTGCGTGAAAGCAATCCAGGTTAAGGGGTCATTTGAGAAACTATTTTCATGCAATCAATCCGTACGCCTCCTAAACACAATCGAGAACCGACGCGTTGTCGATCATTCATTAATTTTTCTCTCTTGCCAAGTCGTACCAAGAAACGGCCAAGGAGAACTGCCGTGAGTATGCAATCTAGTGTTAAAAGGTTGCATTCTTTATCTTGTCGGTAAACATTGCCATGAATTATCATCATCAATGTTATATTTGGTTAAATGTGAAAAGCAGAAAAACCTTTTAACGCTAGAAACTGACTTTACCAGCATGCAACCAGACTCACCCTTTAAAATCAGTATCTTCCAAACACCTTCAATGTAAATCACAATATAAAATGCAATGTCTCTGTCGTCTGTTTTGGTAATATTACCAACCTGCAACGATCATCATAATGGTTTATAAATGTCATAATGGTTTATAAATGCAAAACGTTGGATTATATGTCGCATAATTTACATTATGGCTACACACAACGCAAAATTTGAATTTCACAATGAGAACATTTCCTGTGGGATGTAAGTTCCTATACATAGTTCAAAACAAGCGAATATGAAATATAAACTGTCATAAAATTGTTAACAGCAAAGCCTAGCAGGGAGAACTGGTGGGGAACTCATCCTGTAGCTAGACTTGGTGCTGATGTATCTTACGTGCAAGGTCTTTCCACTAGTTCCTTTTTATTAAGTGAATCCATGATGCTTTCATTAATCAAATGATTGTAGGAGGGAGACTGGGAAATTAGGCACTACTTTGGGATACTTTTATACAACATATTTTTGTCACTAGTGCATACCTTATTTGATGGGGAAAACGCCATTAATCAAAACCAATTAAATATTCTAGCAAATAATTTATTTGTTTACATTTTCTCTGTATGGAGCCATTACAATGATGCATATGTTTTGTTTTTTTGTTTTTCTGTAATCGAATTTGTATGTTGTTATGCTCACTGCTCATGTGTAAATCTACACATTGTGCAAAGAGTGCTTCTAGTCCACACACACACTAAGCTGCAGACAAAGTATTAAAATTCAATGAAGCATTTCTTTGTATAAGATTTGTACTTTCTTTTAAAAATTAATTGAATTTATATGTTCTTATGCACACCTTTCATGTACAAATCAGAAATCTAGAAATAATATACCCAGTCATCTCAAAAGAATTTTCCCAAATAAGGAGTTGCACTTCAACATGGATTTATTTTGCCAACAGTAACGATTGGTTTATGTAGTAATTAAAACTAAAAATTTTATAACATATTTTACTGAAAAATTATTGTTTTAAAGAACTGTTTCCTTTTCTATGTAATTCTGACAAAGCCAGTTTGTCATGGTGACAGTTAAATAACCTGCTTTGATGTATTCACAAATTGCAAACTTTGCATGCAAATTACAACCATAGAAGCATGGTCTTTCCTGAATGCATTTCTGACCAAAAACCGATTCTGGCTGCTGCAGTCAGAGGTTTTTGTTAATCTTACCTTTTGAGTTCTTGTTTAGATATTTCTATAGAAACTTTCATTCCCTAACACTGTTTCTTTATTTGTAACTGAAAAGTCAAATACTAATTTTAATAGATTAAATCTTAAAAATGTTTTATTATAACGAAATATTTTCATAAGAATTTTCATCCCCCATAGCAACACTTTAGGGACTGAAATTCCAAATACAATGAATCAGGTTTCTTTTATTTCTAACTGAGAAGCGAAATACAAGTTTTCATAGATTTTTCTTCAAAAATGCTTTCATTATGAAATATTTATATAGTAATTTTTACCCTCTATTATCATCCCATTAGGGACTGAAATCTGTGTTTTCAAATTTCTGATTGATAAACTAAATGACAATTTTCGTAGTTTTAGCTTAATAGTGACATATTTTCAAAACATTCTTCATTCCTATTACATCCCCTTGGGGAATTTCCAAAAATACCTTCATGAACAACAACAACAGTAAAAGATAAACACCATCTTTATTTTAACATAAAGAAATATTTTCATAAAATTTTTTGTCCCATATTTTATCCCCTTAGGAGTGGAATTTCCTAAAACACTGAAACACATAATTTTTATTTCTTACTGAGTAGCCAAATGCAGATTTCCATAAATTTAGCTCCAAAAATGCTTTCATAATATAATATTTCAATAAAAGTATTCATCAGCAATTTTACTTCCCAAAAGCTTGAATTACCAAAAACACAGAAATATACAAGGTTTTATTTCTAACTGAGAATCCAAATACAAAATTTCATTGATTTAACTTCAAAACTGCTTTCATAATTAAATAATTCCATAAAAACATCATCCTAACTTCACCCCCTTACGGATTTATTTCCAAAATAAAGAAATATTGGGATTTTTACGCCTGAGAATCCAAACAGGAATTTCATTCGATCTACCTTCAAAATGCATTCGTAATGAAATATTTTCACAAAACTTTTCATCCCCTACTTCACTCCCTTAGGGTTTCGATAGAAACACTCAAACACATTTTTTAATTTCTTCCTGAGAAGTGCAATACAATTATTCATAGACATATTTTTAAAAATGCTTTAGCAGTTCTTTAATAATGATTTATTTTGAAATAATTCCACTATTTCACTCCCTTAAACCAGTATTACACTATCATATTTCTTTGTCAAAGATTTGACCAAAGATATAATCAAATATTCATCAAATTCGTTTAACAAAGATATCTGATGTGGCGCTAAAATGGGTATTACACTGTCATCATATTTTTCGTCAAAGTTCAAGATGGCTGACAACAACAACTTTTTATTAGGCCCAGCAGTTGCATGTACCACAATAACACTATGTGCGCATTTGGAAGAGAAGTGGGGCAGAAAAAAAAGAAACTTACTTGGGTGAAGCTGTGGATTTTACGACGAAACGATAAAAGCATTCAACAAAATGTGTTATGTGAGCTTCTAGTGGAGGACATAAGTTGTATATAAATTACTTAAGAATGGATGAGCATACATTTCAGTGTTTGCTCAGTGAAGTGTCTCCTCATATCACAAATCACAATACTCACTTAAGAACTGCTATATCTGCAGAAGACAGACTCACAGTAAGATTCCGATTTCTTGCTACAGGAGAGAGTTACACTAGCTTACAGTACAGCACTCGAATACCACAGTCCCCATTAACTAAAATAATAACTGAAATGTGTGAAGCAATTTGTAAAGCACTAAAGAACCAATATCTGAAAGCAAATAGATGTTCAATGCACTTTATGTGCATCAAGAACTATTTTTATTGTAGAGCAAAGTAATAATTATATTTTGTGTATCACAACTACCAAATGAATAGAAATGTATTACGCTGATGAGGCGCTTTACAGTGTGGGGCATCCTTAGTACAAAAATAAATTAAATGCACTGGAGAACTCAGACACATTTTGCTTTCTCATAGCTTGAGTGGAGACCATTAAATTTCTTTTTTATATTGTCAGCCATGCAGCTGGGTCGTATCTCATCTACCTCCACAATTTTTTGTAGCTCTCCACTCTTCTTAATCTATTTTTGCACTCACCGTGCCTTATGTTGTAAAGCACCTCATCAGCTCATACATTTGTATTATTTTTGTAATTGACAGCACTCACAAATTAAACTTCGCAGCCATGTTTATAAACACACTATTGGTGACAGAACGCTGCAGCGATGCTAGCGCTCCAAGTGGTAACATTTCACATTGCAGTGAACCGAAGACAAGTGACTTTTATGATCAAATCTACAGCAAGGCCCAAGATATGATCATATTTATTTGACAACAGCCGAGATTTGAGTAAGTCCCCTATTACACCATCAAATTTCTTTGACATAAATATTTGACCTATCAACTTTGACAAAGAAATATGATAGTGTAATACTGACCTTAGGAGAAATCTTTCCAAATATGCTGAAACATAGATTTTTAAAATTGTAATCTAGAAACCAAATACCAATTTACATAGTTTTAGCTTAAAAATAGACTTAATAGTGACATATTTTCATAAAAACGTCATCTTCTATCACCCCCTTTTTTATTTGTTTATTTACAACACGCTCCATTACACACTATATGTAATGCTACAATTCTGTTTTTTTTGTATTTGTTGTGTGTGTAGGGTACTGTTTGTGTTTGAAAATTAGAGATGGAGAGGGTGAAATCCAGTGCCAACACATGGCCTACTCCTCATGAATACCATCAAGGGGCCCCCAAGCTTAACATACCCATCCCATGGACAGATCACCATGAACAGTGTCACATCCCTTCATTTCATGAGACAGTGTAGAGATGTTTGGTTTTTAAACAGGACGCTGGCAGAAAGTATGGTGATCAGGTACTTTACACCACCACCTCTCCTCCTCTTGCCAGCCAAATACTGGTAGTGAAAATTTTTCCACTACTAGGATTCGAACCAGCTTACCCCCAGGTCAAGCACCACTGCACAACCATGTGTTAACAACGTCAACCATGGAACCAGCTGACTTGGGAGTAGAATTTCAAAAAACTCCCTTTTTAAACGATGCCTATAGTATAATATCAACAACCTTTCTAAATTTGAACTTTCTATTCTTAGCGCTTTGGATTTGGCAATGATGAGTCAGTCCTTTTGTATAAAGGGTGTCCGAGATATATTGCAACAAACTTCGAGGATCTCCTGAGGAACAAATCGAGGATAGGAACCTGTGTCCTAAAAAGTCATCCAACATCACTACAGAACATCTATGTTATAGGCATCGGCACTTGCCACTATGTTATCCCTTCCCTCTCTTCAGATTGCTTGTCTAATGGCTTTCATCTTCAATATTTCATAAAATCATTAACCAAATTAAAAATTTAAAATGCTGTCATAATTTACTGATGAAGAAGTATAATCTTATGTTAAAGGGTCAACACAGTAAGACAAGTATTACAGTTAGAAACTGTGTGTATGTCTTGAGGTACCGTAGCCCATTACACGCAAATACCTTGACAACATTCATCCAGTTGTGACTCGCAACAAACTGAACACATAATTTTGAACCTTTATGAAAATTTTCCTCTCTGAACTATGAAAGGAAAAAGAAAATTATCACATGCTACATTTTTGCTCTTCATGCATTAAACTGCTGTACCAGGCATGAGGTTTTAAGTTATTACCTCTTTACGACTAACTCTATTCGCAGCACATCTTGCAGATGGTATCCACATTATCAATGAATGTAAATGCAAAATTGTATTATTGAACGACACACAGTTTGGGAGACACTATTCTTTATACTTGGGAGTCTGGTTCCTTAAACAATCAGAGATGGGGATGTGGGACATTTACTGGTAAGCACTAAAGTATGGAAGGAAGATTGGGTTTACATCCTGTCGACATCAAGGACTTTAGAAACGGAGCACAAGCTTGGAGTGTGTTAAGGATGGGGAAGGAAATCAGCTAAACCCTTTCAGGGGAAACATCCTGGCATCTATCTGCCTGACACTAAAGTGTGAAAGTCCACACACAGATATATCTATATGTTACAAACTTTTGGAATATGTAAACTGATGTCAACAGCTTCTTTTTCCTATTTGTTTTTACTATTTCTCAGTGACTATCCTAAATTCGTATATTTGTAGTCACTGCACTACATGTACTGCTTTTTCATTTAATAAAACGTTCTTTTACAAACTTTCACATTAATTGCATTGAAAGCGCTTAACAAAAGGTCATGGGCCCAAAACCAGAGGTAAAATTAATGTTTTACAAATGTTAAAAATAGAGATTGTGTACAAAAATCATTTTCATTTTTATTTTCATCAATTGATTCACATATACCATTTTATACATCCAGACCTAGACCAGAGCTCTCCTTCAGATCCAACGAAAATGGAAAGGGGAAGGAAAGTAACAGTAAAGCACATACCCAGATTATAAATTATTCCCAGTTAAAGGACATGAATGCAGCAGCAGAATCCTGGATGGTCCTGGAAAAGGCCTTTGAAGAATCTGGATTCTCACATAGAGTGGGCTACATTCATCATATACAAAATAGATAAATGCAAGTCAGTAGACGAAGTTTGCAGTTGAATCACAACATCCACATTTAAGGTCAATGAAATGAAGTTTCTGATGAGTGAAGAAAGTAATGGGGCTATTTATGTTCTGAGGCACTTTAATTAATGAGATAATTATGTAAATGAACTGTCAATTTAAAGATCTCCCTACCCATTTCAAGGTAAAAGCCAAGGTTCCCCATATGGTCAGGGTCAATGACAAAGACACCCTCACCCTCTCCCCACCCTTTTTCAGGCTGGGTCAGTCTGTGACATCACAAGATGGCTGCCTAATAACTGAGATCGATAATTTTCAACACAGTGCAAAGTTTGTGTAGCATGATGTATTACATCGAGAGTCAAATGACAACCAATTACAACTTATCTCATACTCCTCTCAACATTTGTAAGTTTGGCAGGAAGGTGTCTGTCAGCAAATACTGCAACAATATGCTTCATATTTCTCCAGAAATAGTAACAAATTATAACACAAGTGATGTAAAGCTTCATGTAGAGAAGTCTAAAAACCATTATCAATATGTATAACTGCAACATTGAACTCTCAAGCATGGTCATTATTACAGGATTACCATAGACTTGTGTGTGTGTGTGTGTGTGTGTGTGTGTGTGTGTGTGTGTGGAGGGCTACCCCTGAATATTGGAAATATACAACAATGAGAATACCAAGCACTGCACTAACTTTCAGGACTCTATCCATATATGTGTGTGTGTGTGTGTGTGTGTGTGTGTGTGGAGGGCTACCCCTGAATACTGGAAATATACAACAATGAGAAAACCAAGCACTGCACTAACTTTCAGGACTCTATCCATAACCGAATATACAAGGACGATGTATGGACGACTTTCTATATTCTGGTATAGACTATAATAGCATAGCAACATACCAATATCACGTGCAGCTCATGATTTTATACTTTCAATGAAAGGAGCACGAGAAATTATGAAAAGGGGAGAAATACAGACATACAGGGGAGTGACAAAAGAAGAAATACTAGGTTCCTCATTGAAGAAGACCGCTAATAAATTTCATGACACTATAGCGATTCTGTGTAAAAACGAAAACTGACGACCGTAATACAGCCATATCTACTGTTCACAGAAAATCTCGCAATGCTTTGCTGAAATCCAAAAGAAGGAGTTATTGCAGCAAATGAGACAATCTGAAACTATGTCTATACTGTAAAAAGGATTGAAACCCATTCCTCAACCGCTAGAGTTTCATTCAAGAATGAAAGATATTTAGAAAGGAGAAGAAGACAGACCAAGATGAGGAAATTCAAGAAGACAGTAATGTTAAAGACTAAGAAAACAATATATCTATGAAAGCAGAAGGCAGCGATTTTAAAGGAGAAGAAGAAGAAGACTGTGAGTATAATACAAAGTCACTGAAAGACATAAGGCAATCTTGGAAAATATTAGATCAAAGTAGAGTGCAGACTTGACAGATGTTTGGAATAAGAAAGCTAGCAACTTCCAAAATACATCTTCTATGATGACAACCCCAATGACATAGCTGTATAATTATGACTACTCACATCATTGATCACTGCTGGGAATACAAACTATTCTATTAAAATCATTTCAATCATTTCAGAGCTTCAAGAAAGATATATTATCGAATAATTATGGGGATGTCTATTTCATCCCTAGTTTCTCCACATTAACTACACTCGAAGGAGCAATTTCTGTAGTGGGGCTATCAACCAAAGTCTCTTCAAAAATGCTTCTTTTGCTTAAGACCTAGGAAAATAGTAGTTATGAGGACAGTAACATTTGAAGGATCTGATTTCTTTAGACCTATGGAATGGTGGTTTATAAAGAGATCTCTTTCATTTATTCCCTAGGGCAGTAAACACCCATCATTTTTACTCCAGTCATGACGACATATGATCACATTCCATTAGTATATATGGTAAATGCAGATATCCTTTATTCCCTACTCAAACCAGGATTTTTTCATATCCTGTATGTAAATATATATGCAGTGGTTAATAAAGACTTTGAACAGGAACATATCTATTCTTACTTGTCACTCTACCAGACATGGGTTGCTTTCTTTAGCGCCTGATGACAATGCCATCACCTAACCAGAGTATCCACACAACATTTGCAGGAACATTTATTTTTCTTCTTCCAACTGTCCACACAGACAAAAAGAACATTCTATAAATACACTATACTAACTGCCAAAGCCTTCTCTTATGTGCACTAAAACCATTGAAACACATTCACTGCAGTGGTGGAGGCGAAGTGCATTACAATACACCAGCCCAGTTGCGCTGTTTGGTGTCTGTATTTATACTAACTATAGTGAATTATTGAATGTCAGGTTGATGATCCTCCTCCTGGCTTTCATTGGCTACCTCAAGTGTTTCAGAGTGATATGTTTGTTTATAAGTGTAAACCTTGAGTTTTGAATGCATGATGTGTAGTTGATGGACCTCCTCCTATTACAAAGCACTGTGAGGGCATAAAAAAGAAGCGAATAAAACTTTCCATATTAACCTCCTCAGATACTTCGCTCCTGAGCTACAACAGGTACACAGCTTTATAAACTTTAACCTCACATTTGATAATTTATTTTTGATTCATCAACAATCATACAATGGATGCATTAAACCATTTCTTTAAAAAACCTACTGTTTTTTTTGTTACTTCATTAATGGCCATGCGGTATACTCCTTATATCGGTTGTGTATAATGTTAAGACATACAGGGGCCACAAAATAGCGTTTATGGATTTAATGTTTATTGTGTGGATAGGTGAGTGATGGGTTAAACGAGTGCAGTGCCACCAACTATCTGACATCACTGTGTGGACGAATAAACTCACTGTTTTAAGTTCTTCACATGTGCTTTGTGCTCATGCAGATGACACAAAACATCATTGAATGCAACTGTAATGCACAGCTGCTGCCAATTCAGTCTGCTAACGCTATGCAAAATGCTCACATTCATAACACCTGAATGATGTAGATAAACAGAATGGTTCCAGATGGAATCTTGAGTGCTGCATCTCCATCCTACATCTCTGTGATAGCTTCAGAACAAGGCAACAGATGTCTGGAGGAGAATGGGAAGGGTGATCATATTCCTTTGTAATATTAGCATCGATGTATGTCATTGCACAACGTAGACTGTTCCAATCCATCTGACTAAATTGTGGTTTAACACCTTGTCTGACATTCTCAGTTTCCACTACTACATCATATTCATTATCTGCTTGTATGCCTGTATTTACCAGCTATGATCAGCAGTCAATCAAATTACATGTTGTGGCAAATAGTAGTGCAATGGTACCACTTAGTTGTGGCTGATGAACAGTTGCATGTTCTGCTGTGAAATATCAGGTACGTTGCCTGCACTGCTGTTCCTCGACAAGTGACAGTGGATATACTGGAAGCCTGAACAGTTGTGTGTCCTACTCCAGTTTCTCAGTGGAGCCTCATACTTCTGAAAAGAAATAATCGTAAATATTTGCAAAAACACATAGAATAATAATAATGAGCAACAATGAGTGTGTTTAATAAGAAACAATGAGGAATGTGTAATACTTAGATTTGAACATGGCAGACTCTTCTTGATATTCTACCCGAGTATGATGGCTGATCTCTGCTGATGCTTCAGTGTTTAGAGCACAAGCAATGAGTCCTGTCTCATGATTTGTGTGGATATGTGAGTGATGGGTTAAACGAGTGCAGTGCCACCAACTATCTGACATCACAGTGTGCCATTTTTCCCCCACCATCTTGCACTGTCACATTTTGACCTTTCTGACGTTGAGAGAGGGGGACATCTTCTATTACCCCTCTCCCCCCCTCCCCTTCGACCTGGGAGAAGGGCAGCTGCGCAGTTCCCTGCAGTAATCAATTAATTCTGACATATTAAATGTATGCAATGTGCAGGATCCTACATATATTCAAGGATTTGCTGCTCAGCCATAATTTTATTCTGTCATATCTGTAAATTCTGCTGTGCATTGTATGTTGTCCTGTAAAATGCCTCTCTGATAGGGTCTGTAAATTTGGCTGTCAGCCTGATGTTGCTACAGCATATATTTAAGGGAGATCATGACCACTATTTTCTGTGTGGTGGTATTGTGAGGGAGGGGTCCCACTGGCGAGAAAGGACTGCATTAACGTGGTGAGGAGGGTGAGGCAAACACACAATCTGCTGATGAGAATGGAGGAGTGAATGGCAATGGTGGGGCATCAGGTGAAGGCTAAGGGTGGAGGCCGAACATGCACTGCTGCGACATCACTTAGCCATGGAGCAGCGAGGTGTGCTGATGCACGAAGCTCACATTGTGCCCAGCGAGAGGACAACTGCGCTGCAGTACTGCTACACACAGTACAGGTGCACTATGACCTGGGTAAATAAATAAATGTCGTGAGACTAGGGCCTCCCGTCGGGTAGACTGTTCGCCAGGTGCAAGTCTTTCTATTTGACACCAGTTCGGCGACTTGCGCGTCAATGGCGATGAAATGATGATGATTAGGACAACAGAACACCCAGTCCCTGACCGGAGAAAATCTGCGACCCAGCCGGGAATTGAACCTGGGCCCTTAGGATTGACATTCTGTCGCGCTGACTACTCAGTTACTGGGGGCAGACTCTGACCTGGGTGAAATGGCCTCTTGTGGAGACCTGACACACCAACGTGTTGCACACTGTCGAATGTTCATGGCTTCTGGCGTGTGTTACGAATATATGTCCTCCATAATTTTTTGAAAATAAAGATACATTTTCTACCTTCCTACAGCTGCTGACAGCACAGCTTGGAGGAAAACACTGTGAATATGACTACCGTTTGCAATCCTTGTTCCATGGCAGGTACTTGTTTGGGACTGTGAGCTACACTCTATATATGTAACATAACATGTAGCAGTAATTTCCTACCGTTTACTGAAATTTCAACATTTATTTTTAGGGGAAAACGGAAAGTTTTCTGTCGTAGATCATAGAAGGGTGTCACAGGTCATAGAATCAGTGTAATTGCGAAAGTGAGCTACTATGTTCATTTTAACAACATACAGAATAAATTGTAATTACTGCAGTGCCACAGAAAACAGCTATATAAATCGTTATAATTGGGTAATAAAAGTTATAGGTCGTTTTCCAATATTTTTTTAAGTTGTGGCCAATTTTTTGTGAGATAATTGACCTAGATCCTTGGCAGACTTATACCACAATTCAAAGTGACAGCCATTTCTTTCCATAGCCATCTTGTGATGTTATATTTGGCCAATTTGGCACCCATAGTTTGAGGTTATAGCCTGATAATGGTGGTGGGGAGGAGATGGTGGCGCAGAGTGGGCTGACATTAATTTCAATGTTGAGGACGAGATGTGCAGAAGGGCAATAAGATAAGTGGCCATAATTGCTGGCTCAGCTTCGACCAGCACCTTTTGGCCAGTGTTATATTACAGCGTTATGGAAGTCCACTGTCGGCACTTGGCAAAGGCCCCATCCCCTCACACATACTCCCCTCCTCTCCATCACTTCTCTCTCACCCAACAGGAGTTATTTGGTATTGTACACAATGTTGGTAGTATCATTGTGAAGCCCTATCAGCTGAGATCAGCCAAAAAGCAGAAGGAAGTTGAAAGTAGGTGTATTATCCATCAATTAGGAATAAATCTTTATTTTTTTTATTACAGTAGTGCAGTGCATCCCAGTGAAAGTGATTGATCAGGATACTCAAGTGTTCAGTATACCATCATGCACACTGCCACAGCAGCATTAGTCCACATATAACCTTGCAGTCAAATATTCTGTACCACCACCAGAGCTCCTACAACTCATCAAGCTTCAGCTAAGTCCCACAAGAGTACTACTATTCTCCAACACATAGAATATGACAGCTAGTGGTCCTGATGCATGACTGTGGGCCTAGCACCTCTCAGTGAATTTGGAGTAGTTATAGAAGTAGTAAATGTTCAACATGTTGGTGCTAAAGTTCAGTATTTGTGGTGTAAATAGGACTATATTTATGGCATGAGAGAGTTTATAGACAAAAAATGATGGATTACAATGTCTTATACTCCTATTGACATTCATATGTTTGGATGTAAGGCTTCAATCGTTGATATGTACAGTGAACAAGTGCTTGACTTAACTTCAGGGGACACATGTATTTACCTAAATATTCAAATGTTTTGAATTTGTATGTTTTATACTGTGCAATAGCAATTGTGGCTGATGGGATAACGTGCTGGTATCCACATACAAGGGGCGTCTGAAAATTCCGTGCAAAAATAAAAACTACTTACGTGTTTGGCGAAAACCTTTTTTATTTATTTGACATAGTCTCCTTTTAGACTTATATATTTCGTCCAACGCTGTTCTAATTTGTTGATCCCTTCCGAATAATAGGAATTTTCCAAGTCTGCAAAATAGCTATTAGTTGCTGCAATCACCTCCTCATTTGAATAAAATGTTTGTCTCACCAGCCATTTCTTCAAATTACAGAACAAATATTAGTCCGAGGGAGCCAAGTCTGGAGAATAGGGCTATGTGAAACGAGTTGGAATCCTATTTCCATTAATTTTGCGACCACAACTGCTGAGGTGTGTGCTGGTGCATTGTCGTGATGGAAAAGGACTTTTTTGCAGTCCAATCACCTTCGTTTTTCTTGCAGCTCGCTTTTCAAACGGTACAATAACGATGAATAATATGCACCTGTAATAGGTTTACCCTTTTCCAGATAGTCGATGAGGATTATCCCTTGCAAATCCCAAAAGACAGTGGCCATAACCTTTGCAGTCGAAGGAATGGTCTTCGCCTTTTTTGGTGCAGATTCTCCCTTGGTAACCCATTGTTTAGATTTTTGTCTGGTCTCAGGAGTATAATAATGTATCCATGTTTCATCCACAGTCGCGAAACGACGCCTAAAGTCCTGCAGATTCGTCCTGAACAGTTGCAAACCATCCTTGCAACACATCACACGATTCCATTTTTGGTCAAGCGTGAGCAATCGTGAAACCGATCTTGCGGATAGCTTTCTCAAGACCAAATGTTTGTGCAAAATATTATGTAAACGTTCGTTCGAGATGCTCACAGCACTAGCAATCTCACACACCTTAACTCTTCTGTCATCCATCACCATATTATGGATTTATCAATGATTTCTGGAGTCATAACCTCCACAGGGCGTCCAGAACGTTCAGCATCACTTGTGCGCATATGGCCATTCCGAAAATTTTGAAACCACTTATAAACTGTTCTAATCGAAGGTGCATAGTCACTGTAATGTTTATCAAGCTTCTCTTTAGTCCCCTGAGGCATTTTGCCTTCCATAAAGTAATGTTTAATCACCACACGAAATTCTTTTTCGACCATTTTTTGACAATCACTCGACTTCCTTGATTCACTCGAATGCCGAACACAAAGAAATAGACCAATATGGCTGAAACTTAGTGTGCGTTGTTTCCAAAGATGCTACTAACTAAACATGACCTCGATGTGCGCCAGTAGCGCCATCTCTCAGACTTTGCAAGGACTCTTCAAACGCCCCTCATATTGGAGTTGCATACTTTGACTCTAAGGACCATTTGTGTGTGAATAATGTAAATGAAATTTAATTATATATATATATATATATATTGTTATAATTAAATTTCAGTTACATTATTCACACACAAATGGTCCTTAGAGTCATATATATATATATATATATATATATATATATATATATATATATATATATATAGAGAGAGAGAGAGAGAGAGAGAGAGAGAGAGAGAGAGAGAACCACCCTATGATTCAAATGCATATGTATTCCCCTTTTTTATTTATAATGGTGTGTAAATGCACATTGTAAATAATGGATATAGTTTTTCAGATTAATTTGGGATTTGGTTCTCTTGTAATTAATAATAGGGATATAATAATTGGTTTTTATTGACAGTAATTTCTATATGCTTTAAAGATGTATATATACATTTTTTCCAACATTAAAGGATGCTTTATATACGGCAGTGACAAACTTTTTCAGAGATTTTTGAAAAGACGATGATCTGTGTACAATATTGCAGAGGCACATTTTACACACTAATACAACTGAGGTTGCTGTATACACATAATTATGGATGGCAGAAAGAATGGCAGCAGAAAAATCGGAGACTATGACATCAGATAGTTGGTGGCACTGCAGTGGTTTATCCAATCACTCACCCCAGCAAACAAATATTCAAATAGAACTATATATATATATATATATATACATATATATAGCAGCAAATAAAAACTACATAGGGATATTAGTGTGATAAAATATACCTCTGCTTCATATATATATATATATATATATATATATATATATATATATATATATATATATATTAGGTGTCCCAAAATAATGTATACACTTTTTGAAACAGAATATCTCTTTAATTAAAGGAGAGAGAAATACAATTTTTATGGGTAATAATTTAGAAGACGGTGAATAATGTAACAATGCTTTCTTTCGTTTCAGGATTGTCAGTAAACATGGTGTTATTGTTCGAACAACGGAAATGGGTGCTAAAGTGTTACTGGAAAACAGAGAATGTGAGTGCAGCACACTGACATTGGAGAGTTGAATTTGGAAAACCACCAATGACAAGAGTAACAATTACAAGAATCAGAGGTAAATTTGAAGTTGAAGGAACAGTGCATAATATGAAGAAGGGACATAGTGGACGAAAGAGAAGTTCAGCAGACAATGCGAGTGTTAATGCAGTAATCCAGGCATACACATGATCCCTGAAGATATCTGCGAGGCAATGCTCTTGTGAGACTGGGATCTGCAGAAGCAGTGTTCATTTGCGGTCTCAGAACTTTAAGCCTTACATTCCAAGACTTCTACATGCTCTTAACGAGGATGATCCTGATAGGTGCAGCGAATTTTGTGAGTGGTTCGTTAACACATGTAATGAAGAGCAACGTTTGCAAGATCGAATTCTTTGGTCAGATGAAGTGTCGTTTAAACTTGATGGAACAATTAACCTCCATAATTGCGTGTATTGGGCCAGGGAGAATCCATATGTAACAGAGCAAAGGCATGTTAATCTACCAGGAGTTACAGTCTGGTGTGGTCTGTCTTCTAGAAGGTTAATCAGGCTGTACTTCTTTGACAGCACTGTCACGGGTGACTCATACTTGGAAATGTTGGAAATGATAACTCCTGGTCTTAGCGTTGTGCATGGAAATGAAGATTATTATTTGCAATAGGGTGGGGCGCCACCTCACTTTCACCTGGATCTAAGGCCATTTCTCAACCGTACATTCCCTGACAGATGGATAGGGCGAAGAAGGAATGTGGAGTATCCCACTCGATTTCCAGACTTAACTCCTCTGGACTTCTTTCTGCGGAGTACTCTCTAGAACATAGTTAGCTGCGAGACCACACACACTGGATGATCTTAGAGAGCAAATTGAGCAATCCTGTGATGCTGTTCCATTGGAAACAATAAAGTTGGCATGTCGCTCAGTCGTAAGTCATCGTCGACGGTGTGTTGTTAGTTTAAACATTTACCACCTTAAGTCGGACCATGAGTCACCAAACACCACTAAAATTGTATATCTAACTACTTTCATTAAAGAGATGTTCAGTTTCAAAGAGTGTATACATTATTTTGGGTCACCCTATAAATGAAACTATGAAAACAATTTTTTGAGATGATCCATCTATAAAGAGTTGTAGAGATAGATGTTTTAAGCCTATACAGTTTTCAATATATATGTACAATATTTACAGTGTGAATGTAGGACTAGTAGCAAAGAGCTGGAAGAGAGGAAGAAACCACAACACACACACACACACACACACACACACACACACACACAATCAATCGTTCTTGAACGAATATTGTGAAATGGGAGCATACCGATCTCATCTGCATAAATGAAGCCTTTCTTGTGGTGCTAGGGCAGACGCACTTTCAGCTGCAGTGCAGTATGTACCTCATCACCTCATGATGGAAAGACTACTTGCCACGCCATATGTAGAGAGTCTACATCCCCACTTCCAGAGCTTGTGAGACAGCATAATGCTCATCCTTAGTACACCATCAGAAGGCATCTACATGTATATTGTGTGCATACATTTTGGATCCCTACTCCACAAACTCTGTAGTCTGTGTCTTTCATCAAGAAGAAAACTTTCTTGTTCTGAGGGGTTAAGCCATAAGGATTATCAGATGTGTCGAATTCCTCGAGAATGTACCTGATTAGATCATATTGATCGGAATCTTTCAACCAGTAGATGAAACTATCTGCATCCATATCAAGTAACTTAACCTTAGTGAAGTTTCACTGTGCAAACTTATAGTGGAATCGCTAATTGCAGAGTTTAGGGAGAGCTAGAACATACACACACAAATGTAGACAGGCTTTGCGAACTCCACTGAAAGCTTAGGTATCTCAACAGTCACTAGTTCTTCATGGACCTGTTTAAAATTTGACCTAGTGATGTAGTCTCTTACACCATAATATTCATCCCATTTGTGAAGTAAATAGATTTCACGGTGGTTTCTAACACACTCCATCGTTTACCTGAAAACAGAATTAGTCATTAATTTATAATAATCTTTTTCTAAATCACACATCACAAGAGCCATATGTTCTATATTAACATCAAATACTCCTTCAACGAGTGATGGTGCTTGGAGGAGATGCCATGGATTATCTGAATAAGTCTCATCACCAACCTGAGTCATTGCTGGAGGTATGTCTGCTTGTTTCCCAGCTTTGTCAATAGCTTGGGGATGGAAGTATTTTGTGGGGCTAGGTGCTCTGTAAACAGTGGCAAGTCACTGTGTGCGTCATACAAAATGGCAGAATATTGCAGGTCAACCTCCAGGACATATTCCACACCCAGACTGGCAGTTACTTTTCGTATCTCACCTTCCAATGTGAGGAGTTTATCTTCAGATAGCCACTGGAATCATCCAGACGGCAGATACTATTCCATACCGTGCCCATAGAATTGTTTTCAGCCATGTACATGAAGTAACTCAAACTGTCAGATGACCTATACTCCTCCACACTCAGTTGTGGGTTATTTGCCTTCATGTACCTATGCACACATTGGCAAAGTCCACTGTGAATCCATTGTTTGAAAAAAAAAGCACCAACACTGGTCAACAGTTCGAGGTTGATAAATGTCTTTTTTAACATTGCATCCCACGAAAGCTCTGCTGCAGCATAATAAAGGTCAGGATCCATAGTGTATGTGCCCAGGCATCCAACTTGGAATTGCTCAAAAACATCTGCGAGCAGGTGTACATCTTTTCCCCAGAAAAAATTTAAGATATTCCTCTAAATTGGAGGTTATGAACTCCTGCTAAACATTCATCACATGCTTATTCTCTGCATCAGTTATGGCTGTGCCAGTGTGTTTGCTGGTGAATGCAGTTATATTGGGCAGTGTGGTTTTACGGAGTCTCTCCATCGAATCTAGGCACTCATAAGGAGAGACCCTATTCTTTGTAACGAGGTGAAACTTTACGTCATTGTGATATTTGGCTCTGGTACATCTTCCCAACGCATTGTCTCAGCGAGTTTCAGAAGTGATATGTGTGTACAGCGTAATGAATCCAGGAAGTGGAGTAATATTCTGGACGTGATTATTGAAGTGGACTGACAAGGCAGCCAGTCCACAGTGATGGGTAGCCGAAAGAAAGGCACGCGTACACACACACGCCGACGGGCGTCAAGTACTGGAACAGGCTACGTAATTAATGCTATGAAGAAAAGTACGTAGCTGGATTAATACTTATCTTTAAACAATCATTGTGGTACATCGCTCTTGACTATACACAGGAGACTTTAATTACAATCACTGTAAGGCTAATGGCGCCTTGCTAGTTCGTAGCCATTAACTTAGCTGAAGGCTATTCTGTCTCTCGGCTAATGAGAGTGAAAGGCTTCGTACATCTAGTCGCTAGCTAGGTCGTCCGTCCAACTGGGGCGAGTGCTTGTTCGTATCACGAGACCTGCCTTGTGGTGGCGCTAGGTCTGCGATTACACAGTGGCGACACGCGGGTCCAACATGTACTAAATGGACCGCGGCCGATTTAATCTACCACCTAGCAAGTGTGGTGTCTGGCGGTGACACCACAATTATTTTGCAGAATGAAATATTGTTTTCTACATTGTCAGGTACGACACTGACCTTATTATTCTCCAGCCTGAAATCCCCCTAGTGCTCAAAAGAAAGTGGGTATCAAAATCACTCAAATTATGGAAGAAGATGGATATGTGCTGTGGCAGTTTGTATTTAAAGTTGACTGTGTTTGAGCTGCAACACAGAACTTCCCTGTCAGATGACAGTTGTCTGAACAAGGATTTTCTACATTTCTATGCTAAGACAACCCACAAATTTGACAGTAACCGCCTTCATGTATAATGTATCACTTTCCCGCGATTTGGTCATAGGGATGTTGTTGCTATAAAGATCATCAACATCATTTGTTTGACCTCAGAAAACAACCATCTTACATGTTTATCTCTGATGTATGATTCAAATTTGTTGTGACTGGAATCATATGGGCAAAGAACCTGATAAGCTGCCGTGAACAGTATGTGCCATTCTGTGAAAGTGGTGTGAGAGACTGTGGGATCACCTTCACAGCCACACAGGGTAGCTGCATGGCCTGATGGTGCCTTGTCACAGTCCGTGCAACTCCTCCCGTCAGAGGTTCGAGTCCTTCCTTGGACATGGGTGTGTGTGTTGTCTATAGTGTTAGTAAGTCTGAGTTAGATTAAGTAACGTGTAGGCTTAGGGACCGATGACCTAAGTAGTTTGGTCCCATGAGACCTTACCACACATTTCAATTTTCCACCTTCACAACACATGACAGTAACTAGTAACCACTCAAGTCAGTGCATACAATGAAGAGACAGTGTTCTTGGTGGTGGGCATTCTTAGGCATTAAGAACCTTTTATTCTGGGTTTGCATTTCACACATACCCATTCCTGTCTTTCTAAATATTTATGTTTAGTGAAAGAGTTGAGGAATCTGCAACAAAAATGCCTTGCCAGATTACGTTTTGACGTTTGTGTGGATAGTAGATGGGACATGCTTTTGATTGAGATGTAATGAAGCTTACCACTGTGGGAGAGTAGCAATAAATCTACATGTCTGAGACACTGACTGGCTACTAAGAAAAAGTGGAGGGTTCCAACTGCTTTAGGCTTTACATCTCCTGGCCCTCTTTTTTTTCTTATCTACTTCCAGACTATAAATATAAACTGAATAACGGAGGTTTTGTCACTCGAATTTTGGTATGTCTGGGATGGAGACAGGGAATGATATACATTCGAAGTTACACCACCCATGGACATTAGTTGTTTCAAATGTATCCATAAGATGTAAATGTTTTGGGTAATTTGTATCGTAAGTCGAAGCAACCATGCAATTAGTGGAGGAAGAGCAATGTAACTGAACCTTCCTTTAACTGGGTCAAAGACATGTGAGTACAAATCAAAGTGTGTGGAGCACGCTGATGAGTGTCTTACAAGACTCTTTTTCCTGCATATCAGAAAAATAGCTCAGCATAATGCCCTCAGTAAAAGTTCCAAACCACTTCGCAATTGTCATGTCCCACGATATCGCGCTATCACCCCCCCCCCCCAAATTTTAACAATACTTTTCCCTGCGCCATTATTGCCTTATTATGGAAGGGGGGGGGGAGGTTGCCAGCTCACAGTACAGAACTGCCTTGCACCTGATGAATACCACTAGGAGTTGATGATATCAGGGACTTCCCTTTCCACTGCTGCTTCACAAGCACAAAGGAAAGCAGCAGGCTCTTAATACCCTGCATTATCAATGCGAGACTGAAAGATCCTATCCCTGAAATCACCAGCAACTGCAGAGCAGTTCAATGCAGTTGCGCGATTTATCTCGTGTTCATTAACAAGGCGAGCTTTTGGACTGCTGCTGCTTCTAGACCCAAAATGTTGCCAAGGCCACAGGGTTGTTGCATGAGATGACCAGACCCACGGTGTTTGGAGCTGCCAGTTTGACGGTCTGGACTGAGCTGATAGCAGATGCCAATTTGATGGTCTGGGCAGTGGTGATGATGATGACAGACGCATCATGCATGGATCCAGTCATGATGCTGTAATCTCTCCTCCGTAAGGTGTCAACACTCTTGCACAAAAAAATGGAGGACTGATGAGTATCATATGCACACATACTGGCTGGTTGTAATTAAACTCACAGAATTCTGAGTATTGCAATGATGGCTGTATACATCACAGGATGCTGAAAAATTGTAGGTATGTTCATTAATTGGTGACTCATGAAGTACGCTGAGAAAATAATACTTACACTTTCTGTCACCAGGTAAAAATATGGCACTGTAAGCAGGCAGAAAGAGAAATGTTTCTTGTTTTGACGTCAGTACGCTGTTTGTCACTTGGTGACATGTGTTGATTTCTTTTGTGAAATGACTTGGTATAAAGGGTTAAGATGGATGAAATTTTCTGTATGAAACATAATGGTCGGTGGGCATAAAAACCGCGCACTGCTGATAAATTTGTTTTATCAGAATTAGAACAACAGTAATGCTGCATAGTGGGAATATTGTGAAAAGAAACAGCTGTAAAGGGAATAAATGGGCTAAGGAATATGGTAAAAAAATTTGAAGAAACAGGTGACTTGGATAGTGGGACGGGGAAAGGGAGGTGGCATATTAACATGGCAGTTTCTGTAGCAATAGTCGACGTGTAGTACATGCCTCAAATTCTGCAGCTAGTGCTCAAGAGTGTCATGTGAATTGTCTCTCCCCTGCTAAGCAGTCCAAAAGATTTTGCTGTGCACGTTATACTGGTGTCCCTACAATATTCAGAATATGCACCAAATGAAACCCTATGATAGGCTACAATGCCATCACTTTTCCCTTCGTTTTTTGGCACACTTGGAAGAGGATGACATGCAGCCGGGATATATTCCATGGACAGATGAGACACATTTTACACTGGATGTAGGGTTCTACTTTGCCACATGTTGTGCAGGAATATCAACTGCACTCAGCTTAGGTGGCAGTGTGGTGTGGTTTCACAAGCTCAGTCTTGGTCCATTTTCCTTTGAGGAGATAACATCTCACGGTCTTCTTAGGTGTACAGAGACATCTGCATGTTATAAGCACTTCTCTGTGCAACATGTAATTCCAGCTTTGCAAGAAGAGATGATACCACACGTCCCTCGCCAGGTTAAACAGTTGGTTCAAGAAACCTTCGGTATGGACCACATCATCTCTAGGAAATTTCAAGATATGGGGTCTTCCAACCTTAATTCACGCTATTTCTGGTTGTGAGGATAGTTAGAAGGATCGTGTCAGTAAGGGATGTATCCCGACTCCTTCTGATCTGAAGGATAGCATAAGATGACATATCGTTCTGATTGCACTGAATGTGCTGCAAACGCCTGTTGACCATTCTGTGTTACAGATGCAACTTGTTACTATGTTATTGAGTCAGGAGACGATATTGAACACGTGTTGTAACTTGTGAACAACTTCTAATAAACATGCTAGAGCCGCTGTTATCATGTGTTTGATCATTCCTCCACTTTTCCTACACCCACATCACATTCTGACTGCTTACGGCACCATATTTTTATCTGGTGGCAGAAAGTGGAACTATCATTTTTTCAGCATATTCCATGAGCACACTGATTAACGAAAGTAGCTATGACGTTTCCGCATACTGCAGTGTATACAGTGTGCGCTGCAGCTCTCAGAACACCACCAGTTTAATTATAAACCCCAGGTAAATCTGTCACAAATAACAATTTCTGATACTTACAGCTTGGTGGCAGTGACAGGTCCAGATTGATGACTCAGGCTCAGCTGATGGTGGTGCCCAGTTTGGTGGTCCGGGCTATGGTGATGATGGATGCATCATGCCCAGGTCTGGCCCTGCTCTTTAAGGTATCAATACCTGCACAAAGAGGAAGGGGAACTGATAAGTATCGTTCACACACACACACACACACACACACACACACACACACACACACACACACACACACACACACACACATACACGTGATAGACATATACGTCTGTCATTAATAATAATTTCTGATACTTACATTCTGGTGCACCAATGATAAGTGATTTTATTCACGTTCCCTTCATCATCTATGAGGGTTACGCAGAAAGTAATGCATCACATTTTTTTCTCCAAAAAAAAAAAAAAATCAATGCTACAAAAAATGGTTCAAATGGCTCGGAGCACTATGGGACTCAACATCTTAGGTCATAAGTCCCCTAGAACTTAGAACTACTTAAACCTAACTAACCTAAGGACATCACACACACCCATGCCCGAGGCAGGATTCGAACCTGCGACCGTAGCAGTCCCGCGGTTCCGGACTGCAGCGCCAGAACCGCTAGACCACCGCGGCCGGCATCAATGCTACAAATGCGAAACGTTACATATGTATTAGGCTATCTGAAGTCTCCTGAGTGAGCGCACAGTCTCCATCCATTCCGACAGATGGTTTAACTGCAGGACAGTTTCAAAATGGCTTGTATAGGTGATTTACGTTACAAGCAACGTGCAATCATTGAATTTCTCACTGCAGAGAAAGAAACTGTGGGTAATATTCACAAACGCTTGTGCAAAGTCTATGGAGCAACTGCTGTCGACAGAAGTACTCTTAGTTGCTAGGCACAGAAGGCGAGGTCATCAGAAGATGGTTCTGCAGAGCTCCACGATTTGTAGTGGTCGAGGAGACCATCCATGGCTGTCACACCTGAAATGCAAAGCGAGCTGATGTCATTTGCAAGGATAGATGCCATTCGTGGAAGACGTTTTGAGGACGACACAGACATGATTCAGACAGTGAAGTACTGGCTCCGCCACCAGGACAAGGATTGGTACTGGCAGGGAACATATGCCCTTGTTTCGCGCTAGAGGAAGGCCATAGAAGGAGATGGAGATTACGTGGAAAAATAAGGTGTGTAGGTAAAACACCATACTTTCGGCTGTGTAATTCTCGTTACTTTCAATAAAGAATTGTTGAAGAAAAAAATGTGGTGCATTGCTTATGGGCAACCTTCATAGTATACTGCAAGAATATTCACATATCTCATATTCCAGTTCAGTTCAAATGATTCTTCACCTGCCTGCCCTTAGCACTTGAGACACAGTGCACAGCTGATGTGTGTTGTATGACCATCCACTGGAGCGGTGGACATATGTGGCCTGAAATGCATACTTGAAGCCTGTAAATTGATTATGGAGGACTATATGGTGAATAAATAAATACAAAGCTCTTGATAAATAAATATTTATTGGTAATCCAACTTGAAAGTATTTGTACATTTTCTGAAGCACACACAATTTCCGCTACTGTTGTCACTACACATTTCCTTGAATCTCCAAATTGCAGGCCATCCCTACTCCTTGAGATTCTATACTGTTGTACTCTTGAAGATGTTACACATCCACAAAACCTTATCACACCTTTGACATAAACAATGCTATCTTTATGATCGTAAGTTTGGAGTGATGTCACCATATTTCTGTCTGAAGCTCCCTCGGCATCCTAGCACTTTCCGTTAATGGACAGTATGCCAGCAAACGATGGTTTGAAGAGCCTTAGCACACTTAATATTTCTTTAATACTTATCCGATATTGGAGAATATGATGAATGCAGCATCTTTAAACACAAATTGTCCACGCTCATCGTAAAACCCCAGTATATCCACAACTCATATATTTGTACTCTGAGACATCAGTGTGAGATATGATGCATGTGGTGCAATATCTCTACAGTTGTATGATTTGTGAGAGGTGAGTGGTTTATGAGACGATTATGCAGTAGTAATGTATATGTTGCTGTGCCATGATGATTCAAATACAATACATAAGTCTAAAGTTCCAGATCTCACTACTTTGCTTTGCTTGGAGCAATCAGTTATCACCACAGGTGCTAGTTCTTTAAACTTCTTAGGTCTGAGTATACAACCAAATTCATCGTCTTCATAGTAAGAAGAGTGAAATATTGCATACATATCCTACAGTAGACCAACATAGTTTTTGTTCCAGTCGAGCTGTAAATTACTGTATGGAAAACACTAAGAGTTTGGGTGCACTGTAGCATTGGTTAGTTTACAGGTGTCAAATTCACTTGATCATTTTTCAGATTCCCCTATGTTGGTCTGCCAAGCTAGAATATTATTGAGGCGTTTCTGCTTGAATACATGATTTAATCAACATGAGTGTCTTGATGTCTCTGGAAGGACTGGATACTCATAAAGTTCCTATGAATGGAAAGTTAATGGTATCTGGGCTCCCGTATGCAACACATGCAAAAGTTTGAGGCACCCTTCTTCTGATACTTCTTCTGGCAGAAAGTTAATGGTAGCTGGACTACCGTATGCAACATATACAAAAGTTTGAGGTACTCTTCTGCTGTTAAGTGTTGTCTTGATGACTGTGTATGCCATATTTATGGTTTATACCTATGACATTGCTTCAGATGAAGACATTATAATTTTCTCATAATGAAAATCGATTAGGTTCTTGTTCTGATTATGATATTGATATCGTGATGGTCTTATGTTTGAACAGTCACTTGATTACTGGGAACTTCCTAGACGCTACAGTCTGGAACCTCACGACTGCTGGGGTCGCAGGTTCCAATCTTGTCTCGGGCATGGATATGTGTGATGTCCTTAGGTTAGTTAGGTTTAAGTAGTTCTAAGTTCTAGGAAAAAATTCGCAGATGATGTGAATTAATATCTCATTAAAGTACGAATCCGTCTTGATATTACAATGAACATGGATGGGCCAGCAGGTTCAATATCCACTCGTTGATTCGACTCTTAAATTGTGCCACTATTCTCCTTGAACACCTGGTATCTCAAGAAACTGAAGGTGATACAATTGAATCTCCAGGTATAAAGTTTATTTTCTGTTGTATCGTTTTTGTCCTTGCTTTAAGTGTATTAATGTTTTCATGTATGTTAAAAGCCTTGTTCAAAACGTTTCATATGTGAATTCAAATCATTAATATCATTTGTATGAGCGAGAAGGTATTACCACACATTCACCACCTCTTAGATGACGTTCATTGTTCTTCTCGGTGATGTTAGGCATGATGTTATATGTTTCCAGACCAAGCAATGCAATACACCACTCCCTTGCTTAGATCTATTGGGGGAAAGTAGTTCAATCTTAATACTGTGTGTTCCTTTAAAGTAGGTTTGTATGACATCACTTCTAAATCTCAAATGATGTAATGATTTGCATACTGTCTGTTCCTACATGTTTGTCAGGAGGAACATAAGAGAGAAATGACCACAGAGATATGAATCGATGTCTTGGTAGCTTCGGAAATTGTAGAACAACTGGTTCTTATCGGTAAAGTATCGGTGCAATTCTTTAGGTGATCTCCAATCACCATACAAAGTCAAAGTAGTAAATGATATTTCGTTGTTTTCAGTGTATGCGACCTAGTGAGTGGCATATCTTCCTGCAAGATCCCATATTCCTTGCATTTCTACATCATCTTCGGTAATGTGTTCTGCACAAACACTTGACGAAATCTTGGGACTTCGAGTTTTCTGCCAAATTTAAATAGATCTTTATAGACAAGCAGCCTGTTCAGTAATATGGGCAGGAGGACTTTTCCTTATGAATAGTCCAAGTCCTTTCTTGTATGGTTTTAAATATAGGCCTTCATCGATATCTATAGACTCGATTGCCCTGTTAGGCCTTTGGGCTTCCTGTTCTCTGTGTTTGTGCATTCTTCGAGCTATGGCGGCAGCTCCCCTGGACAAAGAGCCAGTGCTGATAACCCAGTGATTGCTTGACTTAGAAAAGAAGTGAGTTCACCTTATTTCTTAGGTATTGGTAGAGTCCTTGGCGTTTTAACTCCACTTCTTTCCCTTTCTGCTTCAAGCTACATTAGCCACTATCACCACTGACTGGAATTCCTTTGATTTTTAAACACCTGGCAGGTCTCCTCTTTAGTGTGATGTATTGCGCTCGCATTTTGCTTAAATTTTGTTCCAGCACCCAATTTAAGATTGGCATGAATTGCTTTACCAACTATGAATGCTGCAGTACATTGCCCTATGCCTGTATCCTTTCTTCCACGTATTTAAACAGCATTATTGGCAAATATTCGATCTGCAGCGTTACGATCTTTATTTGCAGCATAAGCAACATTGTGCTCCTTGCAGGCATAATACAGGATATTAATTACTTTATCATCACAACCTAAACACTTTTTCAGCTTTGTTCCAGATCCACAATAGCTGTATCCAGATAAATGCAATTCAAGTAGTAATTTACCAAGAACGGCACTGCCACCTCTGATGTGCTTCCTAGCACTAATGCCAGGTCACTGTATTGTTTGAGGTTTATGTATTCTGTTTATGTACAAAACTGAGAAAATTCACCCAACTTCTATGCTTTGATTGGAAACCAAGCCACCTCAGTAAAGCCTTGTTCCCTCGACGTCTTGTAACTCAAATAACATGATCTTTGAGGAACACATGTGGTTAAGAGCTTTTCTGTGACTCCTGTGTGTAAAAACTTCCAGCAACGTCTTCATTGTCACTGTCCTTTAAGATGTAACTGCTCAAGTTTGTGTGTTGCACTTTGGAAACTGTGAGTATCTCTGTTGACAATTTCGGTAGGTGAGACACAGTTTGTATTTCGAAATATGCACCAAGTCACCCACACTCAATATCTGATTTTGTGGACCTACCATCTCAATATGATTGTATGCTATGCTCAGAAGCTCATTGTCACATACATCAGTATGCCTCATCTTAAATGAAATCTGTCTAGTTCGATTATACCGCTCAGTTATTTGTTGAAGAATGTCTAACTGTTTGTAAGTAGAGATAAAATGAGAGCTTCAGCAACCTTTATGTATGTGGCTCTCATTTAAAAACTGTGCTAATAATTAATCCATTTTATACATTGCATTCTTTTGGTTTAACCAAATAATATTAATAAGTGTACCAGTTAAAATTATGAATTGAAACTGAATATGAAACAACTGAAAACCTCATGCAGTAACTTTTAATTTTTTGAGATTCAATTTTAAATAATTAAACACGTTTTTTGTTTTTATTTTTTAAATTTTTTCCAATATTTTAACTTTAAATTTTTTAAATTTTTTCTTTTTATCTTTTATTTTTATTTAATTTTTTTATTTATAAAAGTCTAATGATTTCCTTATAATATATAAAAAAATCTTATGAAATTGTATTCAATTCATTCTTTTCATTTTTAAAAACCTAAAAAATTATAACAAATAAAAATAAGAATAACATATAGGACGTATTTAAATTTGAAAAAATAATTTTTGTTGGAAGAAATAATAAACCAAGAGGGAAAGAAGTTAAATGATATATTTGGAAATATCATTTTAAACCATCTTTAATTATAAAAAGTTGGAAAAGTATAGAACTTAATGGTGTTACCAATTATATCATAGGAATTTATGATGACGGCACATATGAATTTGAAGACTACAGTTATAATAAAAATAGAAGTATGGGATGAAATAAAAAATTATACTCTCTCTTTTTTATAACTTTTTTAAAAATGAAAATTATCTCATAAATATAGATATTGATCATATATTTAATTTAATTTACGATGAAATATCTAAAGAATTTAACAATTTACCAACAATATAAAAGATTATATTTTTGGTTATGCTATTTTTAGGAGTTTCTCACTTGATCAATATTCTATACTGAATATCATAAGTTAAATTCTCATTTCCATTAAAATTATATGAGCTAATGTATCGTTAGCAATTTTATCATTAAAAGTCACATTTTTGATTTGCCACAATATTTTTTCTCAAGTCATGTTTATAACATAATATAATATAATAAACATTCGCTTTGAAATTATATGGTTACTTCAGTATATCCTTTTAACTGTGTTATTTGTTTAAAATCACGAAATGGATCATGAACTTTTTAAAAATAATTTGGTGGATCCATTTCCACATTTCTTGCAGAAAAATTTCATTTCTTCTAAAAATAAAAGATGGTATATCAAACTGTGCTACTTTATAATGATCTATTACATCTCATTCAAAATAATTTTTACTACTTAGTCTGGCGATTTCTACAGTTTGTAATTCAAAGAAAGATACTGCTATTTTAACAACAGGTAGACCTACTACAATTTCCGTAATTTCACTAACAATGTTTCCTTCTTTTGTAAATGTACTCATCTTTATCTGACCATCTAAGAACAGGATCTCCAGCACTAGAACTTAAAGTAAAAATGGCAGTAAAATCTCTTTACCACATAATTTCTTGATAATATTATAAAAACTCTTAAACATTCCTAATGAGTAAAGTACATCGTTTTATTAACTTTTTATTTTACCTTTACTAATTATATGTCGTTCCATATAAATTTTATCAGACAGGGACGAAGTTGAATTTAATAAAACTGTTGAAATACAAGGATGTTCCATTCTTGAGAAAATAATATATTCTTTCTCTATAGTTACAAAATCAAATCATTTTACAATATAATTATCAATTAACTTTTTATTAGATTTTCTATCACTGTAGGATAATCTAAACCACCAGCTTTAACTGTTTCAAAACCCATATATAACGGAGCATGATTTGAATGAACCAGGTTAGCTTCAGTATTTGTATTAATTTATATTCTCCTATTATGAAGTTTAAATTATCTCTTTTTCTCATTAACAGGAGAAGAATAAAACTGATACATTTGATTTTAGTTCATTTATAAGGATTAAACTTTTATAAACATTTAATAAAGTCATTTTACCAAACTTAATTAAAAATTAATAATACCCAACCATTATGATCGAAATTGATTCTTAATTTTCCTCTCATATACAGCATTCCTGTAAGTGCTGTTGCTACTAGTTTTTTAGCCAAATAAAGCATAAATTCTTTCTTTTGTGATTAATTGAAATTCCTGTCTGCTTTATATCTTTTCTCAATCTTTATTATATGTATCACGTTTTTTACAAGTTTCATCTGATTTATTTATTCCCAGATCATCATGTGCTACTTATCTTGGTTTTTGGACTACAGTACTAAAATCTCATAAATTTATTTTGAAAGGTAATTTATTAATTAAACTATTAATTATTCCTTTTCCATATTTTTCCGATTTCAAAAATGTGTGAGGAAAATTATTGAAAAAATTAATTACATAAGGTATACCTTTGCATTTTTGAAAACACAGTTACTAAATTTATCTATTAAGATTTCCATTATTCCAGCTTTCACATTACAATAATTTTTATTTCCAGCTACTTCTTCTCCATGTATCACTGGTAAGCTATCCATTAAATCTGTAACATCATTTATCCATGTATGGGATTTCCATATTTTTTATAAAGTTTTAAAATATTTTTTTATCTGCTCTTGAATCTAAATTTACTGGGAATTATTTCAAACAACAAAAAGCAACAGTCTTTTATAACGTATTTGTATTTATTACCTTTCCTTGATTTTACTTTATTTCGATTATTATTAGAATATAATACACCTGAATGATATAATATATCTGCATAATTTGAAAAATTAACATCTTCAGATTTTTCATTTACATCATTCATAGTAATCTGTTTTTCAGTTAAGAGATTCGTTAATGCATCTTTTCCTTCATACGTTTTATCACCAACTGTTAACATATCACCATCAAATGTATTAGTGATTAATGAATAAATTTAAATTTACCAACAGGTTCTAATCCAAAAACTGTATTTCACTGCCCGCATCTCGTGGTCGTGCGGTAGCCTTCTCGCTTCCCACGCCCGGGTTCCCGGGTTCGATTCCCGGCGGGGTCAGGGATTTTCTCTGCCTCGTGATGGCTGGGTGTTGTGTGCTGTCCTTAGGTTAGTTAGGTTTAAGTAGTTCTAAGTTCTAGGGGACTGATGACCAAAGATGTTAAGTCCCATAGTGCTCAGAGCCATTTGAACCATTTTTTTTGTATTTCACTATCACTGAAATCGTTACAGAAAAAGCTGAGTAGCACAGTGATGTAGTGATTATGATACTAAACTCTTGCATGGAGGGTCATGATTTAAAAACTCAGCTTGACTGCAAAATTTTAATTTCTATATTCGGTTCGAGTACTTTCTAGAAGTACCCGCAAATGTCAAAAATCTTTGTACTGGAATGTTCTGTAACTGTATTTATACTGTATGTGTTCGGGCCAGAGGCAGTTCTCTCTGCACTCTTGGATGTGCAAGTACTGAATAAACCTGCGTTCAGTGAAGTTAGTGTTCGTCATTCATATAGTTACACCTTCTTCTACATGACATTATTCTGGTGGAGACGCTGGGTATTGGAACTTGTGATAGTGCACATTATCGACGACACTGTGGCTCCCATCAGACCATGACGGAGCCGACGTTTACATGGCGAGAAGCCCCAGTTCGAGCCATATTCAACAGATCGAAATATATTGGAGACAGAAGAAGAAGAGGACATTACGATAACAGCAATTGTGTGCTACCACATGAGACATCCTTCTGGGTTCTCTGGTGATGATGGCCAAGATCCAAACAAGTGGCTGAAGGTATATGAGCGGATAGCCAAATTTAACAAATGGGATGACACCGTGTGCGTGGCTAACACATTTTTCTACTTGAAGGGCACTGTCAAGCAATGGTATGAGAACAATGAGGAGAAGTTCACAAACTGTGAAGTATTCCAGGTGGAACTGTGCAAGTATTTCAGAAACACACATCGACAGAAGTGCATGGCTGAAGATAAATTAAAGTGCACAGCACAGCGTCGAGGAAAAAATACAGCATCTTACACTCATGAAGTCTTGGAGCTGTGTAAAATAGTGGATCCTAGAATGAAGGAGGAAGATAAGGTTGCACATCTCATGAAGGGTGTTGCTGAGGATATGTATAAAGCCCTACTCCTGAAGAAGTTTTCGATAGCAGATAGCTTCATAAAATGGTGCCAGTATATCGAGAAAATTTATCAAAAAAGAATTACACACAAGAAGTTTGAACGACTTCCAGACGTCGTATCAATGTCTGTGATGGAGGAGGAAACTGACTTCATAAGTGTTCTACGTCAGATAGTGAGAGAGGAAGTTCAGAAGGCACTTGGATTGCATGGCGAGCGAAAAACCGAGACGCTTCGAGAGGTCATAAGAGGGGAAATGGAACAGATATTGAACCCAATCTCTTGTCTTTCATTTCCCTTTAAACGATGAAAAAGTCGAGACCCAGACGAAGTTACGTTCCTACAATGCCTCATGAGGAACGAGTTTGGGCACCAAGGAGGACCCAGAATAACCAACCAGTATGTTTCCACTGCGGACGACCGAGACATGTGGTGACCTATTGTCGAGAAATGGGCGGATATTTGATGACCTCCGTGCCAGATGACTCATCTTAGCCGACACCAACTCCGGGACGACGAAGATGAACAAGAATATGAGGGTGCAGTGCGACGTAGGTCACCATCGCCGCAAGCTAGCCGCTGGAAAGGACGCTCCCCAACACGCTGATCATGGTCTCCATCGCTGTTTACAAGCTCCAGCCGATCACCTAGCTGCCGCAACCTGGAAAACTAAAGGGTGCGACTTCCCTTGGAGGTGAGGCCGCTGAAGAGAAAAATCCTCCTCCGTCGATCACTACGAAAATGATAGGAAACTAGGTCGATATCCCCATGGATGGCTGACCAGCCCACGCTCTTGTGGACTCCGAAGCATTATATTCAGTTATTTCGGAGAAGTACCGTCGCCAGTTGCAGAAAACCTATTCGTCGACAACAAAACATCTCTGCTGGTGGTTAATAGGAAATATGTAAAACCTATAGGAAGATGTATCATTCTTGTGGGTATAAGTGGCCATACGCAGCCCTTAGAATTCATCGTCTTACAAGAGTGTGGTCATGACGTCATTCTCGGATGGGACTTTTTGAAAGTTTCTCAGGCAATTATAGATTGTGGTCGCACGGAGATTATGCTAGACGAGCTGAGATACTGTGGATTGGAAGATGCGCATCTGAGTGTGTGGAGACTACGTGTGCTGGAAGAAGTGATCATCCTTGCAGTCAGCGCTAGAAAGATAACTGTCATGTGTCATGCCATGCATCAACCCATGGATCTTGTAGTGGAATGTAAGAGAAGCATACCACTGACGAATAACTTGGTCATCCCAGCCTCTGTCGTCTCGTTTAAGAACGGATTCGGTGAATTGTGGATGGTTAACTGTCGTCGAGAACCGCAGATCATTCCAAGACGCATGTGAGTAGCAAATGCTGAGCGATTAATTGAAGAACAGCTGAGCGTCGTAGAAACCTCCCATGCCGAGTCTGTGGGCGAAACTAGCGCTACCACTATGAGACAAGATCTTCTAACTCGACCATCACCCGATCTCACTAAGGAACAACAGAAGAAGCTACTTGCTATTTTTCAAGAGTACTCTGAATGCTTCAGTCCACAGGTGAAGAGAAAATTAGACAAATTGGCGGTGAAGCACTGGATTAGCATTGGTGACCATCAACCAGTAAGCCAGAGAGCATACTGTGCGTCAGAAACGGAACGTCGAATAATTCACGACGAGAGAGAGAAAATGATGAAGAATGACATCATTCAGCCTTCGCACAGCCCATGGTCGTCACTAGTGGTTCTCGTCAGGAAGAAGGATGGCAGTTGATGCTTTTGTGTTGATTACAGGAAACTTAGTAAGATAACTAAAAAGGACGTTTACCCTCTTCCATGACTTGACAATACACTAGATTGTCTGAAGGGGGATAAGTTTTTTTCGACCATGGACATGTACTCGGGATACCGGCAAAAAGGAGTAGATGAGGCCGATCGTGCATTCATCACCCCTGAGGGCCTGTATGAGTTTAAGGTAATGTCGTTTGGTTTCTGTAATGCACCAGCAACTTTTGAACGGATGATGGATAATTTTCTAAGTCACCTGAAGTGGACGATGTGTCTTTGTTATTTAGATGACATTATAGTGTTCTCACAGACATTTGTTGAACATATAGAAAGACTGAGGCTGTTCTTAAGAGTCTCCAAGAAAGCAGACTTAAACTTAATCCAAGAAAATGTCTCTTTGGAGCAAAAGAAATAAAAATACTTGGACATCTGGTGTCAAGCGAAGGTGTGCGGCCAGACCCAGAAAAAGTGAGATCTATAACGGAATTTCCTATTCCTGAAAGTATTAGAGATGAGAGAAGCTTCCTCCGATTATGTTCTCATTACCGTCGATTTATCAAAGATTTTCTTATCAAAGCCATATCACTCCAAGTGTTGTTAAAAGCTGATACTAAATTTATCTGACATGTCCAAAGGAACAGACACCATATAAGTATATAGTTCGAGCAATACCAGCCATAACCTTCTTCTTCTGTGCGGATGTACACATATTCCCCGAACTCTTATGGGACTTGGTAAGAATGTCTTCCACGAGTAACGAGTGTGTTGGGGTGGGACACTATGAATGTAGTGTGTGGACATATATGGTGAAAACGTGAGTCTCGCAGGAGGCGTGCACGAGATAGTCCATGCAGTCCCACTATCCTCTGTGCCCTCAGTGGCTCATATGGATAGAGCATCTGCCATGTAAGCAGGAGATGGCGGGTTCGAGTTCCGGTCAGGGCACACATTTTCACTTGTCTCCACTGATACATATAAACGCTGAAGGTATTAATATAATTCTAATTTTGATGAAGATAGTGACTGTCTCGCTGCACTCCAAGATCTCTGTGCTGAGCCGTAGATTGACGCCAAGATATCACAAATTATATAGGATGTGAAAGGACAATTTAAGGTCGTTAATGAATCACTTTGAAAAAAAAAAAACTTTGATCCGTTTGGAAAGAGGTGGCTACCAGTGCTTCCCAAACACATGTGCTTTGATCTTTAACAGAAATTCCATGACACACCTGAGGCCGGACATTTAGGATTTATTAAGACATACGATAGAATCCTCAAGTGATTTTTATGGCCAGGTTTATTTAGAAGTGTCCGTCACTATGTGTTGCACTGTCAGAGTGCCAGGGGGGAAAAGGCAGTTCCTCAGAAACCACCTGGCCGATTCATACCAATTCCACCAGCCGAAACGCCTTTCCAGCGTATTGGGATTGATCTCCTCATACGATTTCCAACATCTGCTAGTGGTATTAATTGGATTATTCTTTGCACTGGTTATCTGACACGCTATGCCATTACAAAAGCCGTGAAAACAGCCGAAACATCAAAGGTAGCCAAATTCATTGTGGAAGACATTGTATTAAAACATCGTGCCCCAAGGTCGTTAATTACAGAAACACGGTGCCACAAGGTCGTCAATTACGGATCGAGGGAAGATTTTCAATCTGATCTTGTGACAGAGATAAACTGTCGTGCAACATTACTCATCACATGATGACTGCGTACTATCCGTAAACTAAAGGGCTTACTGAACGCCTTAATAAGACGTTGGCCAACATGCTATCAATGTTCGTCAATGTTGAGCAGAGCAACTGGGCTGAGGTGACGTTTGCCTTCAATAAAGCTAAAAAAGACGCTACAGGATTTACGCACTTTTTCCTGGTTCATGGGCGTGAAGCGACTAAGACGATGGTGTTTCCGTTACATCCTGATGACGTGGACGACGACTACATCGGCCAGGTGCTAACCAGAGCTGAGGAAGCTCGCTGCAGGCTCAAGAAAAAGATCACCGAAGTTCTGACGTGATCCAACACCCTGTTTCCAGACTGAGATTTTCACTCTGCAACTGAGTGTGCGCTAAGATGGAACTTCCTGGCACATTAAAACTGTTTGCCAGACTGAGACTCAAACTTGGGACCTTTTCCTTTCGTGGGCAGGTACTGTACCATCTGAGCTACCAAAGCACGACTCATGTCCCATCCTCACACCCATGTAACCTCTGAGTCACATTTTTCAAACATTTGTTAAGAATGAAAAACTTATGAAATTTTAAATTTTTATGTTTGTGTTTGGTGTTCAACATTTATGATTAAGGTTTAATATTTCTGTTAAATGTTTATTTTCATGTGTTTAAAAATATTTAATTTTATTTCTTTATTTTCCTTTGTCTCGTTTTTTTTGTCCTTATCTGTTGTAATAAGTACAAATAAATCATTATTCCAACGTTTAGTACACAGATCTTTAAAATCATCAAATTTTAAATCGCCACCAACAAATTCAAGATATATATGAATTAAATTAGTATTATCTTGTCTAAAAAGTTTAATGAATTTAAATTGTCTTACACATTGTTTTGTTGGTTTTCAATATGTTTGAGCTAAATAAAAACAATATATTCCTTTATGTCTTCCTCTAGTAAGATATTCCTTAACTATTTCTTGTTTTTCAAGAATAAAATCACCAAATAAAACGACCAAATGATCTTCACAAAAATCTACTAATATAATTTCTTCACTATCTACAATAAAAGTAATAATACTTTCACTATTTTTATTTTCTGTTTTTTACACATTTCTGTAAGTTCCAAATACTTTAAGTAATCTAAACTTTTGGAATAAATATATTCTAATTTAACCCTGATGGAGCCAAAATATAATTTTCAGTCATCAATGTAGTTTTTCAACATTCACTCAGTAAAATTACTACAAATCGAATAGAATTTGGTAAAATTTCGCATGTTTATTTCTTATTTTTATGATAAAATCTTATTTTGGTTCGCAAACTATTTTTTCATTATTGCAACAGCAACAGCATTATTGAGTGCATCTCATTTATTAGAGTAATAACACACTAATAATAAATGAGTAGCCTAATTTAATTAAGTGATAATTCATCAATTCTCAAAAAAGGGTAAGTGTACCTATAGAATACAATTAAAAAAATTGTTTTTAAAACCCTTTTTTATCTCAAATATTACATCAAAAGGTAATAACTTATAGTTTGATGGACAAACAAAAAATTACTGTAGATCAATACAGTTTCAAAAGTTCACAAAAATATATTCATACAAAAATATGTATATATGTATATATTAAATCTGATGAAAGTTTAATTTGAATTGTTATTGAAGCTGATTTATTGTAGTAATAACATACTAATAATAAATGAGTAGCCTAATTTAATTAAGTGATAATTCATCAATTCTCAAAAAGGCTAAGTGTACCTATAGAATACAATTATAAAAAATTGTTTTTAAAACCCTTTTTTATCTCAAATATTACATCAAAAGATAATAACTTATAGTTTGATGGACAAACAAAAAATTACTGTTGGTCAATATAGTTTCAAAAGCTCACAAAAACATATTCATACAAAAAACATATATATGTATATATTAAATCTGATGAAAGTTTAATTTGAATTGTTATTGAAGCTGATGTTTTAATTTTGATATGGATGAAAAAAATAACATTGGAAATATTTGGTCTTTAATAATTAAATGATTGAAGCAGAAAGTGTTGTCCATAATTTGCTAAAAATATCTCCTTTCCACTTAATTGACATTAATTTTGATTTAGCTGATGGAATGTTAAAAATATTAGCATTATTCTCATCAATGAACAGTTATTATGGCTTCTTTTAAACGAGAAGTAATATTTGACACTTCAAAAATTTGTAAGGCGTTTTTTCCTGTTCATTATAATTTTAAAGTAAATTTAAAGAGATAGAAATAACTGTAATTGATGAAAATAATGATTTGATCAGTTTCAATGGCACTAATGTAATACTTACTTTAGAAAGGAATTCATAATTTTCTTAACAAGGTAATTTTACAGATTTTTAAAAAGGACATAGTTTTATAAATATTTTAAAAATTTTAATATTTAATGAAACTGTATAAATTTTAGAACTGATTATACTTTGCTGCAGTGTGAAAAAACTAAATGTAAATAAATTAAACTGTAACTATATAATTAACACTTGACTAGTATTAATACTTTTGACTGATGTACAAAAGAAAAATGTGATAAAAAATTGGTGGAAATTTATGTATAACACTAGGTATTCCAACTGTGAGAAACGTTATTGGACATCTAATCAACAAAAGAAGAAAGTATGAAGGTGGACTTTTAGCATTATTATTGGATGGTTTCGAGTATTTACTCACTACTAGCACAGCTGCTTGTATAGTAGCAATAACAATAATAGATAAACATCAAGAATACAAAAAATTCTAAGAGAAAACCACAAAATGGCAATGGGAAAGAAACGAACATGAATTAAAAAATTTTAAAAAATAATTAGAAAATAATAAAAAATTAGCAGTTTCTTATGTCGGTAATCTTGACAAATATTTTAAACTTAAACGTTTTAGAGACGTTTTCATGACTCATCTATTACAAAATAAACCAAAAAATTCGATTCTTGTATAATAAATTTAGATACATCTGATATTGTTGGCACACATCAGATTTGTTATTGTAAATGGGAAAATAAAAATTTTTAGAATTAATTAGTTATTTGGGTAAAAATAATTTATATCATAATGTTGGAACAAAATTTTGATGGATCTATTTATGGTCATTAGTTTTATTGGAGTTAAAAGTATTATTAGATAATTTGAAATTTAATGATATATTGTATCTAATAAATGGATTTTTTGGGAATAAAATGAAAGCAATATTTGAAGAATTAGAAAAAAATTGAAAAACATAGATTATTAAATAAAAATTTACTAGAATAAAAAATTTATAAATTATGAATATCAAACAATAAGGCACTGTCTTTCAAATGTAGTACAAAATGTACCAAAATTTAACACAAACGTTAATAAACATGAATTACAAATAGAATCAAAAATTCTTTCAGTTATAGAATAAAATATTAACAACCAGAAATAAGGAAAATGATTTATAAAATGTAATTAAACAAATTCACAAAGAATTAGTAATCTTGATCCAAAAGTAGATAAAATAATTAAACAATTTTATAAAAAATAGGGAATGTTGATTCAAAAATTAATAACATAACTAAACAATTAAATAATATGTTTAATTAATTACTTAACAAGAAATTAAATTTTTTATGTTTCCTCAGAATTAGATTGATGTTTTTTTCAAAGAAGATTAGTTGGTGTAAGTGATCTAACTGATGGAAAAGGTTTAATGAATAAACAGTGTTTAGAAAAACAATAAAAAGGTCTTTCCTCAAAGGGTGAATAAATGGATCATTTAATACAGATCAGTAATTATACTTCAAAGCAGAATTGAGGGTGTACTATACAAAACAAAATAACAGAAAATGTGTTATCAGTTTGTTTTTCAAAAAACACATTTAACTCCATAAATAAACCAATTAAGTAACTGTAAAGATAAAATATGTGATAAAAATTTATCTTACATTTCTGATGGGAAATGAAGAGAACATTCATATTATCAATCCTTTTTCCTAAAAATGTTGTTACTGGTATAAATATAAATAAAGATCTATCATTTAATGATTTTGATATATTGTTAAATTGTTTGATATTTTTATGAAACAACAGTGTGTAAATCAAACCTCTTAACTGAAAAATTAAAGAAAACAGTTAAAACTGTTCTAGTGGATTTATAAATAATTCTACTTAGCTAATTGCTGGTAGATTCAAATGTGAACCAAATGGTTTCCGTTATTATGTTAAATATATCAGTTGGCAATATAAAGATACAGTTGTTTGCAGAGAACCTAACTGTCATAAAAGATGTACAGAGTGTTTGAAAAAAGAAGTTCAAAAACTCTCCAAATATTGTTCTGAAAGTGTCAAAATCAAACCACAAACAACTGAAGAACAGGCTTGACATAATGAATCTAAGAAATGACTATTACTGTAAATATATTAAATAGAAATGGGGAAGATATATAAATCCATTATATAATAATTATAATTTCCAATTAAAACATTATAATTCTCTACCTACTTATTTACTTAATTTATCTGGATATGATTCCCATTTATTTGTAAGAGAACTCGCTTATGACAAAGAAATAGATTTAATACCAAATGATGAAAATAGATATATTGTTTTTGGTAAACAAACAGAAAATTTAAAAATTAAATTTATTGGTACATTTAAATTTATGCCTTTCAGTCTTGATAAACTTTCTTCAAATTTAAGAAAGGATCAAATGAAAAACATTAGAAAACTTTTCCCAGAAGAATAATTAAAAAATTTAGTAATTAAAAAACGAGGTTGTCATTATGATTATATAGACTGTTGAGAAAAGTTTATAGAATCACAACTTTCACCAAAAAAGAAATTTTACCTTAAAGCGAAAGACTATGAAAGAAATGATAAAGATTATAATCATGCACAGGTAGTTTCTGAAAAAAAATTAATAGCAAGAATCTTGATAAAAATCATGATATATATCTTAAAAATTATGGTTTATTATAAGCTTATCTTTTTGAAAGTTGTAAAGAAACTTGTATAATAACATTTCATTTAGTTCTATCTTGGTATTGTACTGCACATGGTTTAAATTACAATTGTTAAGTGACTATGATATGATTTTAATGGTTAATGTTGGATTTTGACCACTCATTGCTTATAGGATGCCTAGAGGATGTTGTGTTCTCGGAATGCTATACAACAATTGAAACAAACAACATTAGTAGTTTTATTTCTATAAAGCAATTGCCAGTACTTAACTGTGGAGATTTACAAGTAGTAGTCACAAACGAGGGGCGACTTACATTATATTTTTGAGTCCTTGATATGTGAAATGTTGAGGCAAGTTAACACACATCAGTGACAGTTAACATCCACAATCCGGTGCCAATTTGCGCAGCTGAAGCTAGCTAGAGGGACACTTATATTCACTTCTTCAAGGTGTCGCTCTAGTCGCAGCGCGGTCTACTTGTGCACACCATTGGCTGAAGTTTCCTCACTGCCTTCTCTGCTCTTACATTCCTCAACTTCATTCTGGCACTTGTGGTTACGCCAGAACATTCCTCCCCCAAAAGCGACGGACCGTCGTCGTGTACGGAGTGCGATCACGGCGGGGGTGCAGGAGCGTGGACGCTCTGATGGACCAGAAGCTGTGGCTGCAGGAGACGACCAGCTTCTGGCCGTACCCTGCTATCTGGCCTGCTATCTGGCGGAAACGTCCTCTGGAAAACGGCCAGAAGGGTAAGTGTCCACCTCCTGCCGCCATGAACCAAATAAAGAAGGCTGCGACTGCTGCAGTGTGGGAGGGTCAAGCTCCATCGGTAGGACGAGAGCAGGTGGAGGAGGCGAAGGCTCCGTCTCCATGGGGTCGTCCCGCGATGTCTTGATGACACCCTCTAGCGGTTGCTGTGGTCTCACAGTCCACTGAACCCGTGAATCTGCGGAAAGAGAGACTCTAAAATCATCGTGTACATGACAAAGGCGAAGCTGATTTTGATAGCTGCGCTGCAAACCATCTGGACCTCGGCGCTGGATGCTGAGGAAGGTGAAGCAGGTGGAGCATTATCCGAAGCAATTTCGTCAGTGATGGCCATGTCGAACGATATGAGGCGCGAAACAGTTGCAGTGCTGGACCCATGGTGTGTGCGGAGCGAAGTTGACCATCCGCTGCTTGAATGTTCTGACAAAGCGTTCCGCTTCGACGTTTGATTGTGGATGGAACGGTGCACTAGTTAGATGCTGTATGCCATTGCATTCACACAATGTTTCAAAATCAATTGACGTGAGCTGAAGTCCGTTGTCTGACACTATTACTTCAGATAAACCTTCTAGGCAAAAAATTGATGACAACACCTGAATTGTGCTATGTGACGTTGTCGAGTTCATTGGCACAGCAAAAGAAAACTTGCTATATGAATCAACCACAATTAACCAGAGAGTGTTCCAAAAAGATCCCGCAAAGTCTATGTGTACACGTTGCCACGGCTATTGCGACTTAGGCCAAGCAGAGAATGTTTGTGGCGGGGAGGACTGATTTTACGCAAATGCGTGACACTGTGACGTCATTTGTTCCATTTTGGTGTCCATACCCTGCAAAGTACAGTGTCGACTCGCTGTTTGGTATGAACAATCCCTCAGTGTCCTTGGTGAAGTAACTACAACACTTCTTTTTGCAAAGCTTTAGGGATCAACAAACGAGACTGTCCACTGTCATTCTCCACAAGAATCACACCTTTCTTGTATAGTGAGGCTATGCCGACATGCAAAGTATCGGCGCACTACAGAGTTATTCATGTTATTCAATAAGTGAGGCCAAGATGTGTGAATGTAGTTCATCAAAATGTTCAAATCTGGATCAGCTTTCGTGTCCTGTGCAGTTTTCTTACAGTTCAGCGGAAAATACTGAAGCAATTCAGAATCCTGAGCATCGATGTGACAACAAGATGCAGCAGAAGCGTCAAAATCTGTATATCAGGACCAATTGGAGGACGTGAAAGTGCTTCCGCATTACCATGTTGAGCTGTCGGACGATACAAAATCTCGTACTGGTATTGAGACAACAGCAAAGCCCATCTTTGCAATTTTTGGGCAGTTCGTACAGGAACCGGTTTCTTCGGATTAAACAAATACTGCAAAGGCTTGTGATCCGTTACAAAGTAAAATTTTCTGGCATACAAATAGTGATGGAATCTGTGGCACTATGCACAATAGCCAAAGCCTCTTTTCCAATTTGTGAATAGTTACACTGAGCTCTGGACAACACTTCTGACGCGAAAGCAATAGATCTGTCTCTATCACCAATTCTGAGCGACAGCACTACACCGATTCCGTAAGAGGAAGCCTCAACTTGCAGTATAACTGGTTTTTCAGGATCGAAGTGAACTAAGCAGCGATCACTGAGCAATGTGTCTTTAAGTTTTTGAAAAGCTACTTGGCACTCATCTGTTCAAACAAAGGCGACATTCTTGCGACGCAAGTGATGCAATGGAGCTGTGATTTGTGCAGCATTCGGTATGAAACGAATATAATAATTCATTTTTCCTAACAGCAATTCTGTAATACTGCAAGAAACTGGCAAGTGGCATATGGCTAACAAATGCGACCGCAGAGGATGAACACCTTGACTGTTTATGACATTATCAAGATACTGCAACTCAGGTTTAAAAAAACCACACTTGTCCAGTTTGCATTTAAGTCCTGCGTCAGATAACACACGAAACAAAGAACGTAATTTTGCAGTATGTTCTTCAGGTGTACGACCTCCTACGACAATATAGTCCAAATAGTTTGGCACTAGTGCAGTCAGCTGTTCCAAATACCGTTGGAAAACAAGCCCAAGTGAATATTTACTACACACACTTTTTGAGATTCTTCATCGAGAGGGATTTGTAGATACGTGTCGCGCAAATCAATTTTTGAAAAATAGCGTCCTGCGCCTAATTTGTCCATAAGATCCTCTGGACGTGGCAGTGGATAAGTATCAATGACAGTATGTTGGTTGACTATAGCGTTAAAGTCAACACAGAGGCAAATGCGACCTGAAGGTTTGGGGAGCAAAACCAGTGGACTTGATCATTGACGCTGGTCAATATGATATGGGCACAATAACGCTGCTATCTTGCAATTCTTTAAGTTCAGCAGCGACTTTGTTCCGTAATGCAATGGTAACAGTTCTGGTCTGGCAAAATTTCGGCTGGGCGTTGTCTTTCCGCGTAATACGTGCAACAACATAGTTAAGTTTGCTAAAATCTTCTGAAAAGAGTTCCGGGAATTCTTTTAGCAAGCCAGATACACTGTCTTTTGCATTGAATGCAGACACTAAAAACACATTGTCCAGAATGTTTAAGCCAAACAAGTCAAAAGAAGCAAGACATGTTCTCACACTCGCGTGTGTAAAAGTCACTGTTCGCTTATACGAGCGATACATAGCAGGCAAAGTACGTTTTCCCCATCTTGTCCATTATACGCAGTCAGTTGTGTGCTAATTTTAGACAGGTGTAACAGATCATGTGTGTGACAATTGAGCAATGTGACAGAGGCACCCGTGTCCAACTGAAATTTCACACACTTCCCATTAATAAGTAAATGAACAAAAAGTTTGTTTGACTGACGTATCACTGTAGCGACAGCATGCTTGCTAGTTGCAGACTTTGAATATACTGCGTTAATGACAAGGGCCTTGTGACAAGAGTTTTGCGAGTGGGCTGAATTCTTATGCTTGTTCCGTTGCAAACATACGGATTGCACATGTCCTTTCCTACCACAAGCGTAACACTGAGCTTGTCGGGAGGGGCAGTCTTGGCTTGTATAATAGCGAGGGAAGACTTAATTCTGTTGTCATGTGTAGCAACCTGTTTAGCAAACTACGTACGCAGCATGGAAGGTTGTTTACTCGGCTTGGCTAGAGCAAGCCACCGGTGCGAAATGGGGCGATTACAACTAAAGGACTCAACCTGGTAAACAGCTGGCTGCTCAAATGTATGAGCCGACAAGGCACCAGAATCGTACTGATCTAGTATTTGCACTACTTGCTGAAATGATGAATTGGACTGTTTCAAAATTTGTCTTTGACTCTGACAGGCACACTGTACGCAATCGCATCACCCAACATAATATGTGCAGCACCGCAAGCACATTTGAATATGCATTTCCTGGTCTTACCCTGCAGATGTGTTACCCACTCGCCATAAGTTTGTTCTGCCCGTTTTTTTTTTGCAATTAAAGAATTGATACCTAGCTGCTACCACATTCACTTGTTGGCCATAATAGTTAGTTAACGAAGCGATTACTTGTTCGTATGACAGTTCACTCGGAGTAGCGTTAAGATGTAACTTCTGGATAAGTCTGAACACTGCACTTACTACCGTGGATAATAGAGAGGGAAGTTTCACAGTAACTTGGACGTAGTGGGCGATGACGGGTGCCTCAGACTGTGAGAGCCATTCGAGCCATTCCTCTTTCTGTTCACTAAACTGTCGAAAATGTGGTGGTATAGCTGCTGTAGTAGGCGGTGCTCGTTCTGTTAGGCACGTAGCGTTGGCGGGTATCTGTTGCACCGTGTTGAACAGGGTAGAAATCTGGTTCGGCTGAAACTGAAACAACTGCATTAGCTGTGCGGAATCTAACGCTTGTGGCTGTGGCGCCTGTGGGCGGGGGGGAGGGGTGGAGCATATAGGAAGACACAAATGAAACAAAAAGACAAAAATTTTGACAAAAGCAAAGAAATTTTCTGCAATGCCCACATGAAAACACTTATTAGCGAAAACGATAAGAAAATGTTAAAGCAAAGCGAGCGCACCTGCAAAGTAAAGACAAGAGGTGCCAGCAAAAAAAAAAAAAAAAAAAAAGTGGTCGTCGGTGCTTAGTAGTAGACTCATCGCCGGTTGTAGGGTTTTGCCCATTCGTTGCTTGTAGGGTGCCTAGAGAATGTTGTGTTCTCAGAATGCTATACGACAGTTCAAATGAATAACATTAGTAGTTTTATTTCTATAATGCAATTGACAGTACTTAACTTTGGAGATTTACAAGTAGTCGTCGCAAACGAGGGGTGACTTGCAATATAATTTAGAGTCCTTGATATGTGAAATGTTCAGGCAAGTTTACACATGTCACTCATCACTAATGTCGCCGATCTGGTGTTGATGTGCGCGGCCGAGGTTAGCTTTTTTTTTCTTTGTTGTGATTTCATTCCCCTGCCCCATATGAGCAGGGGAGGGCTGTCAGTGGCACAATCCACTGCTATTCAGCTGAGTGACATGACAGTTAATAAAAGAAGAAAATTATGCATATAAAGGCCATAAAAAGAGGGACATAAAAACAGAGTAATGGGAGATAATGGAGGTAAAAATACACGGATATGGAGACGTTCATGGGGGAACAATTAAAAAAGTCAACATAAAGTTAAAAAAAAGTCCCAGTTGGCGATTCGTAGAGCACAAAAGGGCACCAAAGTTACAAACACAGGCTAAAAGTTGGCCACAATGTTAAAAACACTCCAGAACAATACACTTTAAAACCACTTGAAGAGATGAAGCACACATGACGAAGAAAAAAACTGCCAGGAGAGACCTGCCGAGGGAGAGGCCTGAGAGGATGCAAAAGGAGGGGAGAGCAACGTGCAGCAGGGGACGGGACGGTATGAAAAGAATAGGGGTGTCAGGGGATACACCAAGCCGAGGCTAGTCGTAGCGACACTTACATTCACTTCTTCCAAGTGTCGCTCCTGGCGCGGCGCTGTCCATTTCTAAGCACCATTGACCGAAGTTTCCTTACTGCTTTCTCTGATCTTGCATTCCACATCTTCATTCTGGCGCTTGTGGTTACACAGAACAGTTGAAATACAAATAACCTGAGGAATATTCCAATGTTGTAAAAAATATGTTACAATTAAAAGTAAGAAATAAAAATTTTTGATGAAAATAAGAATTCAAATTATGAGTATATTTAGATGCAAGTAGTTTATATGGTTCTGCTATGAGTCAATATTTTCCATATGACAGAATTTCGATTCTAAAAATATGTGAAATTGGAGATTTTTCTCTTATTAGATTATATTTTTGAAGTCGATTTAGAGTATTTGGAAGAATTAGACGATCTACATCCAGCATCAGAAAATGAAGTAATACCAAAAACTGCAGACAAAAATTATTAATTACACTAATTTATAAATCTAATTATGTTGTTCATTAGAGAAATCTTAAGCAATATCTGTCTCTAGGGATGAAATACTGAAAATTCAAAAAAATTTTGAAACAGACAATTGGATGTATATAGGTTTGAATACAGAAATGAGAATGAAAGCAAAAAATGACTTTGAAAAAGACATTCATAAATTGATGATTAATTCAGTATTTGGAAAAACGATGGACAATATAAGAAACAGAGTAGATATAAATTTAGTTTCAAATGTGGTTAAACGTGATAAATTAATAGCTGAACCAAATTTTATAAATAGAACAATATTTAATGAAAATTTAGTCGCTATTAAAATGAATAAAACAAAAATTCTGTTTAATAAACCTATTTATATTGGAAGAGTTATACCTAACTTATTGAAAGAAAGACATATGATTTTCACTACAATGTTATGAAACCAAAATATGGAGACAATACTGAACTTCATTCTCAAGGTATTGATAGTTATATCTAAAATATAATAACTTAAGATTTTTATGAAGATATGAAATAAATGATTGATTATTTTGATACTAGTGATTATCCAGAAAATATTATTTTTAATGTTCCTCAAGTTAACAAAAAGGTATTAGAAAAAATGGAAGATGAATGTGAGAGGTTCCATGCTTTGTTTTGCATGTCGCCTCTCATTTTCATCAATTTTATTAATGTTTTATATCATTTCATGATGGGAATGGAATAAGGTCATTCTGATGAGAGAATTTGTACTGAGAGCTCAAATTACTTTTCACTTGATTGCTATGCATATTTGTAACTCTATGTGGTCTTGCTTTAATTTCCTCCGTTACTTCCCTGGGTGGCCTGTTGTGAGGCGAGCACCAGAGGATGTGGCATACTGCATTTCCATGGGGAGCTGCACTTCCGCAAATACAGCTGAATGTGTTGATGGCCGCGGTCAGCCGTCTTCAGGCTGCTGCTTTGGAGAGTAGCGGCAGTGCGGAGTCTGGTGCGTCGCATGGTACACCCCAGGTGTTACATGCTTCACCCACTGCTCTTGCATCGAGACATCTTCGCGGGTACCGGGCGCGGTTGGGCCACCCTCTCCCCAAGGGGAGTAGCGGGTTCAGCGACGTTCGCGGCGCACGAGGCGGAGGGTCAATGTGGAAGCTGGCCGAGTGGCATCGCCCGCTCTGCCTGTGGGTGGACATGTGGCCGCTCCTTCAGCAAGGTCCGAGCAGTCGACCGGGGTGAGGGGTTTATTAGTTATTGGGAGCTCCAGCGTTAGGCGGGTGATGGAGCACCTTAGGGAAATAGCGGAAAGGTCGGGGAAGAAGGCCAGTGTTCACTCTGTCTGCTTGCCGGGGGGTCTCATCTGAGATGTGGAGGAGGCCCTGCCGGCGGCGATAGAGAGCACTGGGTGCACCCGACTGCAAATTGTTGCTCATGTCGGCACCAATGACTCCTGCCGTCTGGGTTAAGAGGTCATCCTCAGTTTGTACAGGCGGTTGGCGGAATTGGTGAAGGCGGAAAGCCTCGCTCGCGGGGTGGAATCTGAGCTAACTATTTGTAGTATCGTTCCCAGAACCGATCGCAGTCCTCTGGTTTGGAGCCGAGTAGAAGGCTTAAACCAGAGGCTCAGACGATTCTGCGGAGATCTGGGGTGCAAATTTCTCGACCTCCGCTATCGGGTGGAGAAATGTAGGGTCCCCCTGAATAGGTCAGGCGTGCACTACACGCCAGAAGCGGCTACAAGGGTAGCGGAGTATGTGTGGAGCGCACATGTGGGTTTTTTAGGTTAGAGCATTCCCTCCCTAGGCCTGACAAGACGCCTCCTGAGACGCAGCAAGGTAGGAGTAGGCAAAATGCAATAGGGAATAACAATATTAATGTGCTAATAGTAAACTGCAGGAGCGCCTATAGAAAGGTCCCAGAACTGCTCTCATTAATAAACGGTCACAATGCCCATATAGTACTAGGGACAGAAAGTTGGATGAAACCAGACGTAAACAGTAATGAAATACTCAACTTAGACTGGAATGTATACCGCAGAGACAGGCTGGACAGTGAAGGGAGAGGTGTGTTTATAGCGATAAGAAGTGCAATAGTATCGAAGGAAATTGACGGAGATCCGAAATGTGAAATAATTTGGGTGAAGGCCACGGTTAAAGCAGGCTCAGACATGGAAATTGGATGTCTCTATATGCCCCCTGGCTCAGCAGCTGTTGTGGCTCAGCACCTGATGGATAATTTGGAAAATATTTCGAGCAGATTTCCCCACCATGTTATAGTTCTGGGTGGAGATTTTAATTTGCCGGATATAGACTGGGAGACCCAAACTTTCATAACGGGTGGCAGGGACAAAGAATCCAGTAAAATTTTTAAGTGCTTTACCTGTAATCTATCTTGAGCAGTTAAACAGAGAACAGACTCGTGACGATAACATATTAGACCTTCTGGTGACAAACAGACCCGAACTATTTGAAACAGTTAACGCAGATCAGGGAATCAGCGATCATAAAGGGGTTACTGCATCGATGATTTCAGCCGTAAATAGAAATATTAAAAAAGGTAGGAAGATTCATCTGTTTAGCAAAAGTGACACAAAGCAGATTACAGAGTACCTGACGGCTCAACACAAAAGTTTTGTCTCAAGTACAGATAATGTTGAGGATCAGTGGACAAAGTTCAAAACCATCGTACAATATGCGTTAGATGAGTATGTGCCAAGCAAGATCGTAAGAGAAGGAAAAGAGCCACCGTGGTACAACAACAGAGTTAGAAAACTGCTGCGGAAGCAAAGGGACCTTCACAGCAAACATAAACATATCCAAAGCCTTGCAGACAAACAAAAACTACGCGAAGCGAAATGTAGTGTGAGGAGGGCTATGCGAGAGGCGGTCAATGAATTCGAAAGTAAAGTTCTATGTACTGACTTGGCAGAAAATCCTAAGAAATTTTGGTCTTATGTCAAAGCGGTAGGTGGTTCAAAACAAAATGTCCAGACACTCTGTGACCAAAATGGTACTGAAACAGAGGATGACAGACTAAATGCCGAAATACTAAATGTCTTTTTCCAAAGCTGTTTCACAGAGGAAGACTGCACTGTAGTTCCTTCTCTAGATTATCGCACAGATGACAAAATGGTAGATATCGAAATAGACGACAGAGGGATAGAGAAACAATTAAAATCGCTCAAAAGAGGAAAGGCCGCTGGACCTGATGGGATACCAGTTCGATTTTACGACAGAGTATGCGGAGGAACTTGCCCCCCTTCTTGCAGCGGTGTACCGTAGGTCTCTAGAAGAGCGTAGCGTTCCAAAAGAATGGAAAAGGGCACAGGTCATCCCCGTTTTCAAGAAGGGACGTCGAACAGATGTGCATAACTATAGACCTATATCTCTAACATCGATCAGTTGTAGAATTTTGGAACACGTATTATGTTCGAGTATAATGACTTTTCTGGAGACTAGAAATCTACTCTGTAGGAATCAGCATGGGTTTCGAAAAAGACGGTCGTGTGAAACCCAGCTCGCGCTATTCGTCCACGAGACTCAGAGGGCCGTAGACACGGGTTCCCAGGTAGATGCCGTGTTTCTTGACTTCCGCAAGGCGTTCGATACAGTTCCCCACAGTCGTTTAATGAACAAAGTAAGAGCATATGGACTATCAGACCAATTGTGTGATTGGATTGAAGAGTTCCTAGATAACAGAACGCAGCATGTCATTCTCAATGGAGAGCAGTCTTCCGAAGTTAGAGTGATATCAGGTGTGCCGCAGGGGAGTGTCGTAGGACCGTTGCTATTCACAATATACGCAAATGACCTTGTGGATAACATCGGAAGTTCACTGAGGCTTTTTGCGGAAGATGCTGTGGTATATCGAGAGGTTGTAACATTGGGCAATTGTACTGAAATGCAGGAGGATCTGTAGCGAATTGACGCATGGTGCAGGGAATGGCAATTGAATCTCAATGTAGACAAGTGTAATGTGCTGCGAATACATAGAAAGATAGATCCCTTATCATTTAGCTACAATATAGCAGGTCAGCAACTGGAAGCAGTTAATTCCATAAATTATCTGGGAGTACGCATTAGGAGTGATTTAAAATGGAATGATCATATAAAGTTGTTCGTTGGTAAAGCAGATGCCAGACTGAGATTCATTGGAAGAATCCTAAGGAAATGCAATCCAAAAACAAAGGAAGTAGGTTACAGTACGCTTGTTCGCCTGCTGCTTGAATACTGCTCAGCAGTGTGGGATCCGTACCACATAGGGTTGATAGAAGAGATAGAGAAGATCCAACGGAGAGCAGCGCGCTTCGTTACAGGATCATTTAGTAATCGCGAAAGCGTTACGGAGATGATAGATAAACTCCAGTGGAAGACTCTGCAGGAGAGACGCTCAGTAGCATCGGTACGGGCTTTTGTTGAAGTTTCGAGAACATACCTTCACTGAAGAGTCAAGCAGTATATTGCTCCCTCCTACGTATATCTCGCGAAGAGACCATGAGCATAAAATTAGAGAGATTAGAGCCCACACAGAAGCATACCGACAATCCTTCTTTCCACGAACAATAAGAGACTGGAATAGAAGGGAGAACAGATAGAGGTATTCAAGGTAACCTCCGCCACACACCGTCAGGTGGCTTGCGGAATATGGATTTAGATGTAGATACGGAGAGGCTCGTTCATCAATGGGCTTGAGCGCCTGGCAGGGCAACTGACCTCAGTCACGTATCGTCTATTGTATGAAGGGCGCAACGACCAACGAGCCAACTGGGGGTCGCTGCAGTTTATGTGTTTTCCGTTCTGGAGTGTATGGAACGAAGACTGCTGGCGTCGACTGACTGTATTGCCTTCGTGATTCTGAGAATAATTGTGGACCGTGCCCTGCTGGGCGCAACTGTCTGGTGCCAGATGGTCGGTGTTCTAGGCATGTTGTTTTCATAGCCGGTCAAGTGGCAAGTTCAGTGCCCCCAGCTAAATAGCCGAGGCATCATTGGTCAACTTCAACTGTGGCCAGTTGACGTCACAGATCCTTGCTCCAAAATGGATGGAATGGCCCCTTTTGGCGCTAATGATGTTCTGAGATAGTGTGGGGGAATTTTAGAATCAGCATTGAATGCTGATTCGCGGTTTTTCGAGGGTAGTGGGAAGTTGAGTAACCTCAGAATCGGACGGTCTTGCGACTTAAAAATGGTTCAAATGGCTCTGAGCACTATGGGACTTAACATCTGTGGTCATCAGTCCCCTAGAACTTAGAACTACTTAAACCTAACTAACCTAAGGACATCACACACATCCATGCCCGAGTCAGGATTCGAACCTGCGACCGTAGCAGTTGCGCGGTTCCGGACTGAGCGCCTTAACCGCTAGACCACCGCGGCCGGCCTTGCGACTTAGTCACACTTTTTCGGCAGAGCTTAGAATTCTCGAAAATGGTTCAAATGGCTCTGAGCACTATGGGACTTAACTGCTGTGGTCATCAGTCCCCTAGAACTTAGAACTACTTAAACCTAACTAACCTAAGAACATCACACACATCCATGTCCGAGCCAGGATTCGAACCTGCGACCGTAGCAGTCGCGCGGTTCCGGACTGAGCGCCTAGAACCGCTAGACCACCGCGCCCGGCTTAGAATTCTCGGACAGCCTTCGAGGTCACGGGTTGAAACAGAGTTGCTGCACAGCAGAAGTCGGCGCCTACATCAGAACGCTGCCTACCGACGACGTGCTGCAGTTTTCAGGACTGGTAAAGTATTATTCGGCTCTGGCATTGTAGAACCTATCATTTTTATACTGAAGTCCTCAGCAGCACACGCGCTCGCATTGTTATAAGTCCACCTTGCTTGTTTCTCCATGTATACCATTTTAGCTCTTACTACTAATCGAGATATTCATTAGGACATCCAGTCATTATCGTCAATCTCTTGTTGACGAGCCAACTCTTATTCTCACAATAGTTCAGAATACCCTATCCTTTAGCCCACTGTTTGAATTGACAATTAAGTACCTTTGTGTTCTGATTTATAATAAATCTCGTTGTAATATTTAATCCGCACGTTACTTTTTAGATAGATGCATAATCCCATTTCCTGTTGTTTATTAGTTCTCTTTATTTCTCTAGGTAGATTACGATTTTTAATTAAATTATTGTGAGTGTGCACTCCTTATTTTACCAACTAGCAAGGTCCACCATCAAGTCATTTTGTTACCATTGTGTGCGTAATTAATTAGGTGGTAGATAAGGGGAGGGTCGAGTGCATTTCCAGTTCTCATGCAAAATTCTCCAGAATTAAAGAAGTACAAACTCTTCTCCACCCCAGAACTTCGCGACCCTTGCCTCGGTTCTTTCCTGTGACTGCTGAGACGCTGTCAGAACTTGATCGATAACGTTTTCAGATTATAGAAAAACATCGTAATTAATTTTCTTTGCTCTAATTAGATTTAGCAGTAGAATTATTTTGCGGCGCGCTTGTAATAGCCATTGATTTTGTTCATGTCAAGTGTTATATGGGGTTTACGCTGTTATATATACAGGGTGGTCCATTGATCGAGACCGGGCCAATTATCTCACGAAATAAGCGTCAAACGGAAGAACTACAAAGACGAAACTTGTCTAGCTTGAAGACGGAAACCAGATGGCGCTATGGTTGGCCCGCTAGATGGCACTGCCATAGGTCAAACGGATATCAACTGCGTTTTTTAAAATAGGAACCCCCATGTTTTATTACATATTCGTGTAGTACGTAAAGAAATATGAATGTTTTGGTTGGACCACTTTTTTCGCTTTGTGACAGATGGCGCTGTAATAGTCACAGAGATATGGTTCACAATTTTAGACGAACAGTTCGTAACAGGTAGGTTTTTTAAATTAAAATACAGAACGTAGGTACGTTTGAACATTTTATTTCGCTTGTTCCAATGTGATACATGTACCTTCGTGAACTTATCATTTCTGAGAACGCATGCTGTTACAGCGTGATTACCTGTAAATACCAAATTACTGCAATAAATGCTCGAAGTGATGTCCGTCAACCTCAATGCACTTGGCAATACGTGTAACGACATTCCTCTCAACAGCGAGTAGTTCACCTTCCGTAATGTTCGCACATGCATTGACAATGGGCTGACGCATGTTGTCAGGCATTGTCGATGGATCACGATGGCAAATATCCTTCAACTTTCCCCACAGAAAGGAATCCGCGGACGTCAGATCCGGTGAACGTGCAGGCCATGGTATGGTGCTTCGACGACCAATCCCCCTGTCATGAGATATGTTATTCAACACCGCTTCAACCGCACGCGACCTATGTGCCGGACATCCATCATGTTGGAAGTACATCGCCATTCTGTCATACAGTGAAACATCTTTTAGTAACATCGGTAGAACATTACGTAGGAAATCAGCATACATAGCACCATTTAGACTGCCGTCGATAAAATGGAGGCCAATTATCCTTCCTCCCGTAATGCCGCACCATACATTAACCCGCCAAGGTCGCTGATGTTCCACTTGTCGCAGCCGTCGTGGATTTTCCGTTGCTCAATAGTGCATATTACGCCGGTTTACGTTACCGCTGTTGGTGAATGACGCTTCGTCGTTAAACAGAACGCGTGCAAAAATCTGTCATCGACCCATAATTTCTCTTGTGCCCAGTGGCAGAACTGTACGCGTCGTTCAAAGTCGTCGCCATGCAATTCCTGGTGCATAGAAATATGGTACGGGTGCAATCGATGTTGATGTAGCATTCTCAACACCGACGTTTTTGATATTCCCGATTCTCGCGCAATTTGTCTGCTAATGATGTGCGGATTAGCCGCGACAGCAGCTAAAACACATACTTGGGCATCATCATTTGTTGCAGGTCGTGGCTGACGTTTCACATGTGGCTGAACACTTCCTGTTTCCTTAAATAACGTAACTATCCGGCGAATGGTCCGGG